>NW_014577930.1:33281-66766 GCF_000485595.1 Priapulus caudatus
TAGAGAGAGATATAGATAGAGAGAGAGAGAGAGAGAGAGAGAGAGAGAGAGAGAGAGATAAGAGAGAGAGAACAAGCTAGAATTCTAGTATCTGTAAGGCAGCACAGCAGGCACAACAGCGCTATCCGTCGTCCCGCGTCGCACACAACGTGTCGTGTATTTCCTGTGTCACCGGTTATTAACTCTGCTGCCCGTAGGAATGCAAGGACGTCTGCGTCGATGACTCAACACTTCGTGGAATGACAGGTAAGCCCCCTGGTGTACAGGCGCAGTAATCAAAGTGACGCGTAACAACAAAGCAGTCAACTAGCCGACCAACTCAGGGCCAAACATTGGTAGCGCTTACACGCAACGATGACATTGCAAAACACAGCACATCATATGATGAATAGCATAGCTGTAGTATAACTGATCATTAAGCGGAAAGCAGTGTCTATACTGATAGTGATAGGAGGAGTAATGTGTAGACGTATAATCTTACATGTGCGGCGGTGTGTAGCTCTGAGCTGTATGTAATAACTGTAATAACAGTTATTACAAATGAAAATAGTTATTATATACAGCTCAGTAGGCCACAGCGACGTAACAATGAAAGGACAAAAATGGATTGCGCGTGCTTAGAACTTGTATAAAGTAACAATAGCGGCTATGACGAAATATTCTTTACTAAACATCCTATTACGTTCTTAGTTATTATAATTTTTTACATTTAGTTTTAGTCACATTTATTAATTCCTAACGTTTAGTTATTGTTAATGATTACATTTTAGTTTTATTCCTGTTCTTATATTACTGTTCATATTTATTATTATCCTATGACCTACTCATGAGAGTAACTAATGCTATAGTCAATGTTGCATTCTACACGAGTAGTACGATGCATATAAGCATCTCATGTAAGTTGTTGCTGATACTCACACAATGCTACGTGTTTTAATACTACGAGCAGAAAAACGAACGTGGGCTCGCGTAGCGTCGATCGAGCTGTTGTGTCTGGCTACGTGATTTATGCTGGGCAATGTGATACGCAGCGCGTAGTGCTTGCTGGAGATGTGCCGGCATTTTGCAGTGGCTCGTAGCAGTTTCGAGGTTCTAGGTCGAATGAGAGGTCTAAACGTATATAAAAAAACATGAATGGATCTGGCAAAGCACACGTCTGAATTTACGAAGGTCATGGAAGTAGATTGATATTGATATCTTATTTCAATCATCAATCCAACGGTCAGTCCGACGATCCATCCATCCATCTAGCTACTCACTATTATATATATTATATTATGTCCTACCAGAATCTTATACTACCCTCTCACACCGTCCCACACCTATAGTGATGAAGTTAGGGGCAGGTGCTAACCTACTGTAGGTCTATGGCATAGCCACCTATCGCATCTATTTTTGATGTTGGAGATATTGGCGATTGTTGCCATTATTTTGTGTTTTTAATTTTCTCTTCACGAATGTTGCCTGGTATGTGGCACATGTAAGATGTATTATTATGATGAATGCTCGATGTTTTATGTGGTAATGTCGGTGCATGTTTAAGAGAAACGTGTTGTAGTTAGCTTACGATGCATTTGTTCTGTGACGCATACAGGCGATGGATAGAGCACATCGTATCGGTCAGAAGAAAGTTGTCAACGTCTACCGGCTCATAACTAAAGGAACCCTGGAGGAGAAGATAATGAGGCAAGTTTTTTCAGCAGAATAATACTACCAGTAGAGCAATAACAGATTGCCATTTATGCATACTAACTAATGCTTTGTCATTCATGTACAAGATAATCGGCAACGATTTCGTTTGTGAACGAGTGAAATTGACCCGTTTTCTTTCGCGTTACTTTTTCACAGTCTTCAAAAGTTCAAGATCAACATTGCAAACACTGTCATAAGTCAGGACAACTCAAGTCTGCTCTCCATGGCAACCGACCAGTTGTTAGACCTCTTCGCATTGGACAATGACTGGCAGGAGACGAAAGCTGACCAATCAGATGACTCGAGACAGTCGATGAAGCAGGTTCTGGAGAACCTTGGAGATCTGTGGGACGAGAAGCAGTATGAAGAGGAGTATGACCTTGGAACCTTTATGCAGGCCTTGCACAAGTGAGATGCAGTACATTAGCACCTTTATGCAGGCCTTGCACAAGTGAGATGCCATTACTTTTGCACAAATCACATCACAGGTTCCACAATGCACACTCATCCATAGTTCCATGGTTTTCAGTATGAATCTGATAACTCAAATCATTGATATGCACACGTCGTAGTTTGACCGGCTTACATCATATTGGCGGTTCGACGAGTGATCGTACGGGACTGCGTTACATTTTTCGATGCCAATAGTTTGTAGGCAATCTCGTTCATTCTTGGAGCCGTGGTATTGTGGTCACTGCCATAGAATGCCAATGCAGTACATTGAAAGGTGGGCGTGTGACGGTCACGTGTCAGCCACGTGTCCTAATGCAGCAGCGATTGCAGCTTTTTGTAATGGTCTTCTAAGTTATGACAAATTGTCGATAGTTGCGTCTCTTTGTTGATGTGCTAAAAGTACACAGACTACCTAGCGCACCCTCGCACAATACGTGAGTCAATAACGTACGAGCAAGCGAGGTAATACGTGGCAATACAGGGTTGCTATTTTGGCAATGCTGTCGTGGTGGCCTTTGTTTGTGTGAGCTCTTGTCTGTTGCTCGTTTTGGTTAACGGTCATGTCAACATTTAGGCGTGCGGTCACTTGTGTGGTTTAGTGTTTGGTTGTTCGATAACACGAGGTGTAATAACAGGTATTATTGTGTGTCGATATATTTCTGTTTGAGTCAGTCGAAATTGATGTATAGAGGGCACGTTAACTTACGAACAAGAGAGATGGTTCTTGCCACTCGGTGGTTTCTGTTAGCTGGATCCAAGACGAAGTCGGGTGTTTTTTTTTTACTCATGAAGCTATACTGTGCAAGAAATCATACCTTCGATTCTAAGCCAAAGTGTACTTGATGTATTTAATTATTTTTTAGCAGATGCACTGCTTAAAATACAAGCAATGATGAGGTATGGATTCATTCTAGCAACTCGATCGTACTACTTAGTATAAGTACTTTCAAGCAAACTGGATCGTAATGTGTAGCATGCTCCACGTTCGTTTCGCGAAATCGGCATACAGATCGTGAGTCAATTTAACGTTACTTCATTTGATTTTGTATTTTCATACAAAAAAATTAATGGTGATTAGCTCAAGGGGATAGTGAGGCCCTGTGTGCACGCTACATGTGACTGGCAAGATGAGTGTTACGTGCATGCTGTTAGTAGGAATCTTCCATGACGAATAAACTATAGCCAGGAAATACAGTGATATGTTTCTGTATATTGTGAAATAAAGTGAAGGTTCGTAGTTTAAAACATGTTGCTTCTCCTAATGTCTGCAACTAAACGCCTTACGTTAGAGACACATTACTTTATCAAACAGAGAGACAATCTAACAGAGACAGATCAAACAATCTAAATGTATGTTTATTGGTTATGTAATTCGAAAACTGTTGCTATGCAAGGATATCGTGATACTTTAGCGACCGTATGTAACAAATTCAACTATATTTCATAGTGTTCTTGGAGTGAGGATAATTCTGACCTTTGAGTGTGTCAGTTTTGTCGGACATTTGGACACTCGCAGAATGAAGACAAATTATTCTATTGTATTTTCATCTTTTCTCTCTCACACACTTTGGGCATTTAGCAAAACTGCACATTTAAAAACACTTCATAACAGATTCTTACTTAAACTACAGAAGACCACATCATGAGAATAAAGTGGTAAAAGTTCAATGCGAACATATCACTGCCTAGATGAAATTTGTAAGGTTTGTAAAATGCCATGTAAAACTAGACAGACATGTCTACAGTACGGAGGTCCGGATGGCTATCATATCGCCTAGCTATCACATCCTGGGCAGTTGAAGAAAACCCAGTGTTAACTAGACAGAGGGCACTCACGGAGAGTGCATACCTCCGCGAGCATGTAACATGTATGTGCTCGCTGGTGGCGGCTGCTGACTGACTCGCCTGCTGCTGACTCGCCGCTCACTGGTGGCTGCTGCTGACTCGCCACTCGCTGACTCGACGTGCTATCGATTCGCCGCTCACTGGTGGCTGCTGCTGACTCGCCACTAGCTGACTCGACGTACTATCGATCGCGCGGTGGCTACACACACACACGAGACCGATTACATGACCTCCGTTGCGTGGAGGTAATAATAGTCATTGCCTCAGCCTTTAGTGAAGAATTTAATGACCATTTTGGCCACCTTACTACAGTGCAAACGGTCGTGCATCAATTATATTGATGCTTTTTTTTTTAAAATGTCATATTCTGCCAGAATGTTTATAGCCTTATGCGCTCCTATGTTTTAGGTCGAACAGCTTTCGTTTCTGGCTCTTTGCATGTCAAAACATACCCGTCTACACGTAGTTAAAACATTTGATAACAAGTAAAAATTTATATTAGATATATACATATACACCTACGGCTCACACAAAGTTGCCAGCAGATGGCGTTACGTTACGGCTATTTTAAAGCGCTCAAAAACGCTTTTTCAAAAGTCTCTATGCAAGTCAAACAGGTTTGCTAAGCGCGTGAAATGCGCTCTGGCTATGGTAACACTCTACGGGGTTTGCACCCACGCCATTTCATTTTCCTTTGTCCGGATGTTTGATCGGTTTTAATGCTCTCTAAAGGGCCTGTTTTCACGTAGAAACAACGCGCGTTGATAGGAGCCTCCTATCGTCTGCGTGCGGGACCGGCACGTTCTCACTTAGCCAACATAGAGCTTCATACGTTCCATCACTCGTGCGCGCGCCTGCTGAATTCTATAAACATTAATATATTATAAATATATATATACTATATATATGTATATATATAATATATATATGTTCCTATGTATATATATGTTGCTCCTTTGTGTAATATATATAGTAGTGGGTTGGCGTTGGTAGCGCGGGCAGGGTTGCCTCGGCGGGCGCCGGTACGGAAGTAGACGGTATATGAGTATAACGACTGGGGTCCTGTTGTATATATAGAATATAGATATAATCCGAAAAACGGTAATGGTCTACTGTATACGAAACGATATATACAGTCTCGCATCACAGACCCCCACGGTGCTCCATCAGTCATCCGCCACTTAAGCTCGCCGGTGTTCTATCTGTGAAGCGAGGAGTGGCGCCCTACCGCCCTTATGACAGCTGACTTGAGTCCTACGCAGCGCGAGGGAGCTCAACTGAGCCTCACCGCGCGGAACGCTTCAAGCCTGCGATAGCGCTGCTACCCCGCCAGCGCAACCAACGCCATCTACAGGGCCGACTCACTTCTGTGACTAGTCACTAAGAGGCTTTAACTGGCTGCGTGGAACCCGGAAAGGTGGGATCAGGAGACTAGCATATGGAATGTCTACGCCGCATTTGATTGGCAGAAACAGCGATATGCATGCACTGGTCATGCTGCTGTCTGTGCGATGTTGAAGGTGCCATCATAAACTGCACAAAGCCCATACCATGCTGGCGAATAAGCGTCACACCGAATGTGACACATCGAGTCAATGTGAAGCGAGAGAAGAGAGAGAGAGGATACATCACTACCTTACACCTGATGCGTGTTTGGATCACGACAGTCCGGATGTATACGATGTAAGGACGCAATTGATGTGGTTGTGTGTGTGTGTGTGTGTGTGGTGTGTGTGAGTGTGTGTTGGTGTGTGGTGTTGGCGCGCGTGGATGCGTGCGGCGTGTGTGGTGTTGCGCGTAGCGTGCGGTGCGTGCGTGTGTGTGTGCTGCGGCGTGCGTGCATGTGTGTGTTTTACATTGGCTAGCAGTTAATGTAACATTACATCGGCAGACTGTGTTGGATATAAACACGCATAGCAGGAAGTGAGTATGTACATTGCATAGCAGCTAGACTGTGTGTATGTTACATTGCATAGGACATAGCAAGCGATGGTAGAGTGACATGTGCGCTACTGGCAGTGATCGCTCACCACCGTACTCCGACCGATCGTCCACCGCCACCCGTTGTGTTTGTGTGTCCGTGTGGTGGTGTGTGTGTGTGGCTGGTGTCCGTGTTTGTGGCGTTTGTGCGCGTCGTGCTGGCTGATGTGTTGTGTGGGGGTGCATTTGTGTGGTGTTGCTGTGGTGGTGTGTGTAGTGTTGTGTTGTGTTGTTGTGCGCGCGAGCTGGAGCCGCGAGTATTGTGTGTTGTTGTGTTTGTGTGTGTGTGTGTGGTGTGTGTGTGTGGTGTGTGGTGTGTGCGCCGCCTGTGTGTGTGGCGCCAGCCGAAGGCGTCGCCTACAGCTGAAACGGTCGTTAAGCCGCCCGCTGCAGCTCTGTTAGTTTCAATCTCATCACTAATCCACACCGGCCGCGCATCGCCAGCCCTGTCTAACCGCCTACTCGCATATACGCTCAACGAGTGATTGCGTCGACGAGCGCAGGGGAGAAAGATAGAAGAGAGGAGGAGCGAGCGAAGTCTGCTAACGAGTCCGAGAGAGAAGCAAGAGAGAGAGAGAGAGAGAGTCGCATGAGAGAGAGAGAGAAGAGAACAGAGGAGGAAGAAGAAAGCGCGAGACAAGACCGAGACGTGAGATAGAAAGAAAGAATAGAGGTGAGAGAGCGAGAGTCGAGACCGAGGACGTCAGAGAGAGAGAAGAGAGAGAAGAGATAGAGAGAGGAGAGGTAGAAAGATATAGATAATAGATATGATAGTATGAAAGAGAGAGAGAGAGAGCAGAAGAGAGAGAGAGAGAGAGATAAGAGAAGAGAACAACCTACCGAATTTTAGTATGCCTGTAAGTCAGCACAGCAGCAGCACCCACGCTATCCGTCTCCCGCTCGCACATCCACACGTGTCGTGTATTCCTGTGTCATCGCGTATTTAACCCTCTGGCGTCCGCGTAGGAATGCGGCAAGACGTCCGCGCCGATGACTCATACACTTCTCGAATGACATGTCAACCCCGCCTGTATACAGAGGCGCAGTAATCAAATGCACGCGTAACCAACAAGCATCACCTAGTCTGCCAATCCGCTCTCAACATCAGCCGGCAATTGCCGACATTGTAGCCCGCTTCACCACCACCGATGACATTCCGCAAAACACCAGCAAATCATATAATGAATATGCATAGCTTATATAACTGGAAGTCATTAAGGCGAACACAGCCTGTCTATAACGATATGATCAGTATAGTAGACTATAAATCTTACATGTGTGCGGCGTGTTAGTCTCTGACTGCTACGCCCCGCCTCACCCCATCCCCAACCCTGTAATACCACAGTGATTACAAAATCCCCAAAATAGTATTATATCAGTCTCAGTAGTCACATCCTGCGTCGTAAACAGGGAATAGGACAAAAATGATTCGCGCCTGCTGCTCTAGACACCTTGATACAGGAACAATGAGTGGCTATCGACGACATAAGACTTTTTTACTAAACATGCAGTGTCGCCGGCGGGCCGGCGGATACTTACTTAGTTTTATATAAATTTGAAATTTAGTTATCACATTATTAATTCTCTAACATCATTTAGTATTAATGATTAGCATTTAGTTTTATTCCTATATTTAATTCCTATATACTGTTCCTGATTATTATTATCCTACCTACAATACTTCCATCCGAAGTCACCTAATGCTATACGTTAAAGTGCATTCTACAACGATATACATGCATAACAAGCATCTCCATGTCAAGTTTATGCGATACTCCACCAACAATGCTCCACCTGCCTTAATACTAACGAGCAAAAAAACGAAACGTGGGCTCGCGTAAGCGTCGATCGAGAGCGTTGTGTCTGGGCCTACTGATTATGCTGGCAATGCCTTGAACTACGCAGCCGCGTATGCTTGCCTGAGATTTGCTGGACATTTTGCAGTACTCGTAGCAGTTTCGAGGTTCCTAGATCGAAGAGAGGTTCTAAACTAATAAAGAAAAAACATGAATGATCTGTGCATAAGCACAACGTCGAATTTACGAAGTCATGCAAGAGATGATATTGAATCTTATTTCAATCATCAATCCAACGGTCATCTGCACGATTCCATCCATATCCATCTACTACCACTATTATATATATATATAATATACTATATATATATATATATATATAATATAACAAGTCGTGTGTACGTGTGGCGTATGTGCGTGTGTATTGTCCGAAGGTAGCAAAGTGGATAGATAGGATATTGATATACATACTAACCAGGACGCCAAATAAGCGCCATAATATAATATATATATATATATATATTATATAATATATAATATATTTTTATATCGCGTGCGTCTGTCCCATTCTATTTACTATGCAGCTATTCTAGCCGAAGTGACAACTGCTTATCGTATAATGCTACTATGTATATATAACATAAGCTCTACACTGCATATTTGATTAGTTTACGTGCTCAGCTCTCACGGAACACATCTTCTCCGCACATCATTCCTAGTATTCGCGGCTATTATACGCAACACCGCAGAACACCCATACTGTAGCTTCGCCCGATGCCTAGACCGTAAAGAAATGTAAACTATCAGTAAGTTCTAAGCATTTCTGGAGTCGTTAAGCTAACAGACCGCGTATAAACCTATACGTTGTGGTCAATGCTTTTTCAACCCATTCATATTTATACCGGCATTACCACTCACCACTTTAGTTAAAAAGTTAATCCTTTATAATATCGCGCTCTCGAGCACACTACACGGCACACCCACACACCAGCACACACACACACACACAATCCCACACACATCCTCATACACACACACACACACACACCCACACACCACACAACACAACCCACACACACAACCACTACACACACGCTACACCACGCACGCACGCACAGGCGAACACACTCAACGCAGCACCAATGTAAGGGATTGAGAAAGATTATAGAGTGAGCGCAACTGTTGCAACTGAAATTGAATTTCTCCGTAGTATCGTATCGCACTGACGACAGACTCGTCATCTGTGAATCCAGCATCAGACTGGGACAGCTGCCCGCGTAACATCACGCTGTGTCCAAATGCTGATTCTAAAATAATTTCCATGTTGACGTAACCACGTGGCGAGTTACTGAGCCCACCCGCCAGCTGTGAATGCTACAGGGTCCGAGAGAAAGAGAGAGAGAGAGAAAGAAAGAGAGAGAGAAAGAGAGAGAGAGAGAGAGAGAGAGAGAGAGAGAGAGAGAGAGAGGAAAGAGATGGGGAGAAGGGGGAGAAGGAGCAGTTACGTGCTGAAGGGTGAGAGGAGCGAGAAATAGTAGAGTTGGGTCGAGAAAAATAACGGAAATTAAGGAAAGAGAAAGGGTTAATGGAGAGAATGGAAAGAAATAGAGAAGGAAGAGTTCTCCTGTAGGAGAAAAGAGATGGAGGTTGCGTTGAAGAAGGAAGAGGAAGAACAGAATAAAGGCCAGGTCGAATTGGAAAAGTTACAGGAGGACAAAGAAAAATGAAAGGAGGAAGAACTAAAAATTAGAGGGAGAAGATGAGCAAGTTATGAAGAGAATAGGCAATACAAAAGAGGAGAAGAGGAGAGAGGAACGAGAAGATGAGCCAGGAGAAGAAGGAGCACGAGAAAGAGGAAGCAGATAGCAGGAGGAGGAAGGCGAGAAGGAGCGAGATAGAAGGAGTAAGAAATATTGGGAGAATAAAGAAAGAAGAAGAAGAGAGAGAGACAGGAGGAGGAGGAGACGAGGAGGCGAGGAATAAGGAGAGGAGGAGGAAGCGAGGAGCAGGAGGAGGAGCGAGGCAGAAGGAGAGCTAGAGGAAAGCTAACACCCCTCCCTGCAGCGATGCCGTAGCTGGCCGACTGCTCGTATAACAGCAGACGACAGCCGGGCGCGTGGCGGGACACTGCAACCTATCAACGTGAAAGACAGTGTCACGTGGTTTCCGTCGCCAGACGACAAAAAAACTCGTGACCGCATTTAACATTTAACAGAACGGCAATTATGATTTTTTTATTCACATGCATGCACGTGTTAATTGAAAGAAGTTGAAAAATGTGACTTGTAGAATGTAACTTCAAGAATGTTTTAGAGATGTACGCACATTTATTATCGTAGATGACGCATGAAACCGGGACCGCTTTTATACACGCACGCCTGCCCGCACGCACGCACGCACGCACTCACGCACTCACTCACGCACTCACTCACTCACTCACCAATTCAAGCATGCACGCACGTGCGCACACATGCATGCTCCCAGTCACACACGCACGCACGAACGTATCCATGCATGCGCACGTACACGCGCACGCACGTACACGCGCGCGCACGTGCCATATGTTAGTTAATAGTAAATATTTGATTATTATTCGGATTACAACGCATTCGACGTGTTGTGATAAACAGTGATCGTGTCAGACACGGCGGGACGGGGGGAGGCACATAGTATGGCTCCCGACACACACGACAGCTGTCACTATGCTGATGTTGACATTCGTAGTACAGCGTGACTGTGCCCGCCCGCCCCCACCAGCTAGAAAATCCCCGTCCGAAGCGTGCAGATCTACTATACTATGCTATACTATGCTATGCTGTGCTATGCTATGCTATACTATACTACACTATATTACACTAAGATACATACATACGTGCCTACGCAGTAACTCTGTATGTTGTATATTGTATATGTTTATGGTAGTTTTCATCAGGTTAGAGTTAATAGAGCAGGACTCGCGCTATGGGAGTCTGCTATATGTATATAGGAGCATGCAGCGCACGCTGTCCCGTTATTAGCTAGTATCGGCTTCACTGCAGCAGCAACACAGAAAATTCACAGCAACTGTCCCAACGAGGGGACCGATGCAGGCAGCGCGGTCAGACACAGGTCATCGCTATTATAGATTTATGCGAAAATAAGGATGCGGTGTAGATGGGGTGGTCAGACACAGGTCATCGCTATTATAGATTTATGCGAAAATAAGGATGCGGTGTAGGTGGGGTGGTCAGTCACAGGTCAGCTAGGCTGGAGGTTAGGGTGCGGTGTAATATGGGGTGGTCAGTCACGGTCAGTGGCTAGGCCTGGAGTTAGGAATGCGTGTAGGTGGTATGGTCCAGTAACAGGTCAGTAGGCTGGAGGGTTAGGGTGGCGGTGTAGGTGGTATGGTCAGTACAGGTCAGGCTAGGCTGGAGGTTAGCGTGTGCGGTGTAGGTGTATGGTCAGTAACAGGTCCAGCTTAGGCTTGGAGTTAGGGTGCGTGTAGGTGGTAATGGTCAGTAACAGGTCAGACTAGGCTGGTGGTTAGGGTGCGTGTAGGGTGGTATGGTCAGTAACAGGTCAGGGCTAGGCTGGAGGTTAGGGTTGGCGGTGTAGGTGTATGGGTCAGTAACAGGTCAGCTAGGCCTGGAGGTTAGGGTGCGGTGTAGGTGGGCGTGGTCCAGATACAGGGTCAGCTAGGCTGGTGGTTAGGGTGCGGTTGTTTAGGTGGGAGGGTGGTCAGTCACAGGTCAGCTATGGCTGGTGGTAGGGATGGCGGTGTATCTGAAGGTGGTCAGACAGCAGGTCAGCTAGGCTGGAGTGTTAGGTGGCGGTGTAGGTTGGGGTGGTCAGACACCGAGGTTAGCTGGCTGGAGGTTAGGGTGCGGTGTAGGTGGGGTGGTGCAGTCACAGGTCAGCTGGCTGGAGTGTTTAGGGTGCGGTGTAGGTGGGGTGGTCCAGATCACGAGGTCAGCTAGGCTGGAGGTTAGGCGTGCGGTGTAAGGTGGGGTGGTCAGAGCCACAGATCAGCCTAGGCTGTGAGGTTAGGGTGCGGTGTAGGTGGGGTGGTTCAGTCACGCAGGTGCAGCTAGGCTGGAGGTTAGGGTGTCGGTGTAAGTGGGGTGGTGAGTCACACATGTCAGCTAGGCTGGAGGTTAGGATGCGCTGTGTATATGAGGTGGTCAGTCATGAGGTGTTCAGCTTAGGCTGGAGGTCTAGGTGGCGTGTAGGTGGGGTGGTGAGTTAGCAGGTCAGCTAGGCTGGAGAGTTAAGGGTGCGTGTAGGTGGGAGGCATGGTCAGTGTCAGCGAGTCAGCTAGGCTGGAGGTTAGGGTGCGGCGTGTAGGTGGTTATGGTCAGTGACAGGTTAGCTAGGGCTGGTGGTTAGGTGTGCGGTGTAGGTGGGAGGGGTGTCAGTGTCAGGTTCAGGCTAGCTGGAGGTTTAGGCGTGGCGGTGTAGGTGTGGGGTGGTCAGTGACAGGTCAGCTAGCTGGAGGTGTAGGGTGCGGTGTACGGTGGTATGGTCAGTGGACAGGTAGCTTAGGCTGGAGGTTAGGTGTCGGTGTAGGTGGGGGTGGTCAGACGCAAGGTCAGATCCCCTGTCCTAGGCTGGGGTTAGGGTGCGGTGTATGGTGGGTGGTAGTGACAGGCCATCGCTCATTATAGATTTATGGGATAAAATATCCGGCGATTCTGTTAGATAGAAACACATGTAAGGCATAAAAAATTCTTGCAATTATGAGTATAGTAGGCATATTATTATCATCTAATTGGATGACGAGCATCAACAGTTATCATCCAGGATGCTGGCACTGTGGGCCTATAACGTCTTATCACGGATTATTGAATAATCAGCATGCATCATCATCGCCTGCTACATCATGGATCGTGTTGCTTGTGTAAAGATAGGCCTAATTAACACACTATTCGGCCCCCATCACATCGTTGCACGTGGCCATCGTTTTCAACACGGCAGTCTATCGTCTGGTTAGCGCACACACACAAAGCACACAACAGCGACACACACGCACACACACCTACACACGCACACACACACCGACACACACATCACACACACACACAAGCACAGCACACGCGACACCAAATCTCGGACACGCACGACGCACCAGCGGCACACGCACACGCACACGCACACCAACCACGACACACGCACGCGGCACGCGCAGCACGACAACAGCGCACCACGCACGCGCGCAGCGCACAGCACACACGGCCCGCACGGCACACACATACGCACCACACGCACGCGCGCGCGCAGACGCACAACAGCCACGCACAGGGCGGCTGCACACTGCACGTCCCACGACGCATGCTTAGCACAGGCACACACACACACAGCGCGGCACGCGCGGCGCACAGGCACGGACCATCGCACACACGCACCACACAGCACGCACACAGTCACGCACGCACAGCGCACGCACGCACGCACGGCACACACACACACACACACACACACACACACATATATATATATATTATATATACATATATATTATAGTATATATATATATATATATATATATACGTACGGCTAGTTATGTATTAAGGCGTGGTTCCTATGACATGCTTATTAGACTAGATTCAGACGCCGCGCCGAGCATATAGAGGCATTACGTGGCAGCGGCGCCAGTGAGAGGGAAAGCATACGTTCACGATGCGCTGCCGCTTACAGCCGGGGAGATGAGGATAGACGGTGATGTTAGCAGCGTCGATTCATTGCTGGAGAAGCCAGTAGCAGCCCGGGTGGTCCACGGGTGGCGGCCGAGAGAGAGGGATGGAGCAAGGGGAAGCAAGGGGGAGGTTGAGAAAGAGGGAGGAAGAGACAGGGGAGGGAGGCAGCGGAGGGGGAGGGAGGGGGAGGAAAAGGGAGGAAGAGACAGGGTGAGGAAGGCAGGGGAGGGGAATGGAGGGGGAGGAAGAGGCAGGGGAGGGGAATGGAGAGAGAGGAAGAGGCAAGGGGGGGAATGGAGGGAGAGGAAGAGGCAGGGAAGGGAATGGAGGAAGAGGCAGGGAAGGGGAATGGAGGGAGAGGAAGAGGCAAGGGAGGGGAATGGAGGGAGAGGAAGAGGCAGGGGAGGGGAATGGAGGGGGAGGGGGCGTCGTTGTATGTATGTATGTGTGTGCTCAACACTGATGTCGTACAGATTTTGTGAATCTTGTACTGAATCTGTGTGTGTGAGACCGAGACTTTGCGTACGTACGTACGCTACTCACGCACGCACGCACGCACGCACACTCACCCACGCACGCACGCACGCTCCCACGCACACACTCACATACACACGTATATACGAGCTCGCGCGGTGGAATTCATCAAAATTTTATCCCAGGCCACAATTTGTAAAGACCAGAATAGAACATGCAAAGAGCAACGTAGGCATGTTCGTAGATTTACTTATTTCTGCAGATTATCAATGTATTTTTTTGTTGGTGCCTGTAGGTGTTTACATACGCCAAAGGTCATGCTAGATAAGAACATTACTACGTGTTTACGTTTATGATGACACCACTACACACCACGAAGAAAGAGTAGATCGTCTATTTTACCCACGACTGCGTTAAATATGATGGCACGAGCAATCTACATATTTCTGATATTCTGCGTTCCGACATATTTGATGGCAAATGAAGAGATACCTACCGAACCCAACTGTGAGGTAATTATGATAGCTACACGTACGTACGTGCACTGCTGCGGTCAGAGCACGCGTTTTTCGACTTCAAGTCACGCCAAAATAGAATTATAGGAGTTAGCTTCGTCACTTCTAAATATTCTCGGCACAGATATACTTATATTTATACATAATTATATTAATATATATGTATATAATGGTATGCTGGCTTGCAGGCATGTCGCACAGCTTGTAGGGATGGTAGGGATGGCAGAGATGGCATTGCTGGCCGCGATGGCAGGGACGGTGTCCCGGGTGCATGTCTCGGAGAAAATGGCGAAAAAGGATACGATGGTAAGATCCACGTGTACCAGCGTGTTTGTATAACGTGGTAGGTAAGATTAGCTATTAGTTATATTATAGGCCTAATTCATACTGGCGTAGTTAATTGCCGGGCCAAACATTAGAAAATCGGGCGGAATACTTTTTGTGATGTCATACGAGATTTCCTTCTGGTTAATTATTGCTGAGTTCATCCACACACATGCTCTCGGTTTGGGACAGCCAGCGCCTTTGCGAATATGGTGATGTTGGACTTATTGTCTTCATTTACACTTAAATCGCTGTAATTTCTCCGTCTTTCTTCTCAGTTAGTAAAAGACGGTTAAGAATTAGTGACCTCTTATTTTTACCCATTTGTCCTTTAGGGCCTCCTGGATCATGTGTAGAACGAAAAGTATATCAGTGCACATGGGACAGTTCCAACGATGACACTGACATGGGAATTATACATGTAAGCGTTCATGAAGTGCATATTTTGTCTTCATTGATAATTAAATTAATTCTTAGGTATATCTTAAGGAATACGATATCAAGGGTGAATAATGACAAATTTGTCAAATTTGACAAACTCAAGTTGAAATTAAAATTTGACAAATTTATCATTATTCACTCCTGATATATATAAATGTTGCATTGGGTATACCTTTTCCATGACTGCTAAGTCTCATAAGAAACACGCTGCAATTTAAAATGAATCTCATCCCCAAAATAATCTTTTTGGATTTACAATAAAAGCGATACGTATTTCATTTTGGCAGCAATGCAATGCAACAAAGCTCAGCAACACGACAGGTCTGCTTGTGAGATGGTCAGGCAGCCTACGCAACAGGGGCGATCAGGTGTGTAACCGCTGGTTCGTCACCTTTAACGGAACAGAGTGCTTGATCCCAGCTTTGATAGACGCGCAACTGTACAGCGGAGGCGATGGAAACTCATTCGGACCAGCTACGAGTGAGTTCTGCAGTACACGCACGTAAAAATTTTAAAGAGATGCACTGGTAAAATCAAATCTCGGCAAATAACGATAAGTTAGTTTGACATAATGTGATATTTCTAATAATAGGATATACCTATATATTATTTTAACCTACTTATTTTTACTATACGAATCTCTAATTCTGTAATAGATGCACATAACACAACTTTCTTCGTTGCTGAGTAAGATTTTCCATAAAAACGTCAAACACCAACAAACACGAGATCCCGCCGTGCACTGAAGGTGTAACAGACACATATATGTAATATAGTTCGATGATATAAGATGGGTGATAGATAATGATATAGATAGATAAGATGTGTACGGATAACTATTCTGTTGGCAATTGTTAATAATGTTGCGATGTCATTTTTGCCAATAATTGCCACGCGGTCACCAGTGGTGAAAAAATGTCGCCGAACTTTTTATTTCATCACACAGCATGTCCCGTGACGACATAGGTGATAAAGTATTGCCATTACGTTTCAGTTGAAGGCATCTGCTACGCGTTGCCACGTGGAGAGGTTCAGATCGAGCTGCGTGTCGGGTCATGTCTGTATTATTCCCTCGGAGACAGTTTGACTGGATGGGATAGCGTTTCCCGCATGATCATAGAAGAGGTTAACGTAGTGAGATCAGGGCCGTAGCTACCATTAGGCAATAGGAGGCAAATGCCTCCTACAAAATTTCTCCAAAAAATATTAAGCGGGCCCCATACCTCACGCCCTATATTGGCTCGCTTCGCTCCTTGTTCTTGAACTCACAACATTTGCCTCCTACAAAATTTACCTCTGGCTATACGGCCCTGAGTGGGATGAATGATGACGTCATCCATCATTGACGACAGTCAAGTTGACAAGAAGAGACACTATTCCTCTAGGGCTACATATTATATATATATATATATATATATATATATATATATATATAATATAAATAATATTAATTATAGATATAATTACCTTTATTGTATGCCAACAGCAAGATGTCATTTGCTATTGCTATAATTCATGCAATAAAATTATTTTTCATTGCACAATTGATTTCGTTTTGTTATTTTTATTTTTGATTCGACAGATTTCTGTAAAAGAATTGTTGTGATTTTGTTCTAGCTGTAACAGCTCGCTTAAGGTGTTGAACAACAGTAGAGGGCGTCCATAGGCGGCAGGCCTGAATAAGCATCGAACAGAAATTAATTAAAAATACTCACACTGTTACTGCGCTTACACAACATACACTTTATTCATGTTAAATAACTACAGATTCATGCTCTATGCTCCGCTCGAAACTTTTGCTAGCTCTATGATGCGAATTTCTACAGAGTAGTCGGATCCCGTTTCATACACAAAAATGGCCGACCGGCGACCATGGCTACGCCACTTGCTGGAATGGCACAATTACACAACAAGACCAATTTTACTTCTAATGCTTTCTAGACATCCACGAGGCATCTAACTTGCGTGCATAATGCAGTGCCGAATTTCTGCGAACAAAAATGCAAAAAAAAAGCATTTTCTAGAGACGATATAGTGCAACGGTGAACAATTTGCGGATGCTTACTGTTGTACGCCTCCTTAAACACGTTGGGTTTAAGGATTCACAACTGAATAAAATGACTAAAAACCAGTTCACTGAATCGCACACAGGCTCGCACGTACGTACGCACACACACGCACGCACGTACGCACGCACACGCGCGCGCGCACGCACACACGCACACACACATGCACGCCCTGAATCTATTATAGTGCTACGACGACTTTCTAACCGTTTCAGATTGGCACACAGCGTTTTTATGGTGTGCAAACGCGCTGATCTGGTTGCATAATTATCGAGCAGTCGCTACAGAGACGTGACACATGCGCCCACGTCCCGAACAGGAAACAGAAGAGCCTGGAGTTGTCAGTTCGCCCATCCTGTCCTCCATGCTCGAGTGAGGAAGCTAGACTCACTACTAACGGTGAATTGCAGACAGTAGACTCTTACGTGACAAGTAACCATCACACCAGCGGAGAGAGATCGGGACCTCCCGGCTCCTCTTTCAACGAACAATTAGTGCTTTTCTGTCGTCAATGAGACGACACCCGCTAGCCATGGAAGGCACGCGTTTGCTGCTGCTCTGCCTCGGTTGGTTGCTGCTGGCTGCCGACGTCGCCGGGTTTAACTTGGACACGAGCGACGTTATCGTCATGCGACCACCCGTGCACGCGTCGCGGACCAACGACAGCTACTTCGGTTACACCGTGGCGCTGCTAGAGAACACAGAAGGAAAGTGGTAAGTAACGCATAGTGGTGAGCGGCTATATAGTGCAATATGTGCTCAGTATGCAGTCAGTAAAGTGCGTTCAGTAAGGAAGTAAGTGATAGTGAGAAAGCAGACGTGTGTATGAAATTATGAAATAGACATATATATCTATAGATAGATAGATAGATAGATAAATAGATAAATAGATAGATATATAGATAGATAGACGGACATATACGGGGAGATATAGACAGAGAGGGGGAGAGAGAGAGAGAAATAAGAGGGAGAGAGAGAAAAGAGAGGGGGAGAGAGAGAAGGGTGGAGGAGAGCGAGAGAAAACAGAGAGAAAGAAAGAAAAACTACCGCCTAATAGGAAAAAAAAGACTACATAACCTTGTCTCCTTCATCTTACATATTTTCTTATCTGATAGACTCCGGCTGCACAAACACATTTGCCCGCTGCAAAAATAGACCCGGTAACATACTTTACGATGAAAGCCCTGTTTGTGCAAAGCAAAATGTCAATGATCCAATTCCACTTTCCTACACTTAACCACGTTCCTTCTCCTTATTCTATTCCTGTATTCCTCGATATTCTTGATATTATTCCGTGATAGTATTTACTAATGGTATAGCGCATAGATTTAAACAGTGACTCCAATGAACTTGACAATCGCGGCACTTTCAACTGACAGATAACCTCACGTTGAGATGCTGTATATCACCACACGTATCAACTTTTAACATTGACCATATATTCTGGCTGCGCTATAGCTGGTCCAAGTATATATGTTTGTAAGACTCTTATACGTTGCTTAACCTGGCTCTGTCCGAGCCAGGGCGTGTGTTTGTAACTGGAGATGTAATGCGTGAGATAAAGATAAGGGAGGGTAGAGGCATTTGCGATCGGCACATTATAGTTACAATGTATATCAAGTGTAAAAGAACTAAATCATTACAGAATTGGTATAACCCAACTCTGACATATATGTTAAATGTCTATTTCTCTCTCGCTGACTTTCGCACACTCTTCTCTCGTCTCGTGCGTATATATATATACGTCTCCATATCCTCGCCATGGACCCGTGTACAGTTCTCGCCATTCCCGCCTTTACACGGAAATGTTCTAGTTGGTGTAGGCACGACCATTGTGCGTGATTCTACTTAATTTTATCTCCGATTTATTGGTAAATCTCCATAGCACCACTGCTGTCGTTTTGCTGTTGCATTGTTGTTGTATAATGTTGCATATTGTTGTATAATGTTGTATATTGTTGCATATTGTTGTATAATGTTGTACACGATTGATAATAGTGTATTATTGTTGTGTATTGTTATGTATTGTTGCGTTGTGATGTTGTTCTATTGTGTGTTAGGCTGGCAGTAATCCGCGTAATTGCCATTCAATACATATTTGGTTCCACCCGGACGCGGGTACTATACCTCCACAGTAACACGAGCGAGCATTTAGACAACACACACACGCCAACAAGCCGCTTCACTTTACAGCAAACTGCACCTATGTAGCAACGTCCGCCCATGCGTATGTCCCGTACCCACCACGCATGCGCGCATCTTCCTAGAGTCGTCAGAGGGCACCGTGCGAACAAATATGTTATCAGATCGAGCGGACACGCGTAGAATTCTCGTGCGCGTGCGTGCAGGGTAGAAACATGAACACCCGGGGGGTTCCGTGGGGTTGTGTTACGACTATGATACCGATCAAGAGTAATCTCCTATTATGTACTCTTGATATCGATGTTATCAGCGGGTAATGATGCCACCAATGCTAATATTAATTACATACAAATCCACGCTATCACTCCTGACAGATTCAATTATTAGTCAGAGGGTTATGGGTGACAGACAAGTACTTCAAAGACGCATCACTCAAAATGTCCAAGATTTGCATTCTGCATATCGACAGCAGTCACAGTTTTTTGCAGTTGTGCATTAAAACAACATATTGTAGATGATGGGTATCAGGAATGTTTATGTTAGAATTTTAATAAATTACTATTAATTACGTTAATTATTAATTATTATTAATTATTAATTAAATTAATTAATTAATTAAACATCGTTTTTTTAATAGGGTATTAGTTGGCGCTCCGAAGTCGTCTTCCGTGCACACACCCAGCGATATTAGGACACCGGGTGCTCTGTACAAATGCGCCGTTACCGGTGGCGACTGTGAGGAAATACTCGTGGACAGTGACGGTACGTAGCGCTGACCGGGGGAGGAACCGCTGGGGAAGGCGCTAACCCTGAGGGAGGCGTTAACCCTGGGGGATGGGGGAGGCGCTAAGACTGGGGGAGGCGTTAACGCTGGGGAAGGCGCTAACCCTGAGGGAGGCGTTAACCCTGGGAGGATGGGGGAGGCGCCAAGACTGGGGGAGGCGTTAACGCTGGGGAAGGCGCTAACTCTGAGGGAGGCGTTAACCCTCGGGGGATGAGGGAGGCGCTAAGACTAGGGGAGGCGTTAACGCTAGGGAAGGCGCTAACTTTGAGGGAGGCGTTAACCCTCGGGGGATGGGGGAGGCGCTAAGACTGGGGGAGGCGTTAACCCTGGGGGGATGGGGGAGGCGCTAAGACTGGGGGAGGCGTTAACGCTGGGGAAGGCGCTAACTCTGAGGGAGGCGTTAACCCTGGGGGATGGGGGAGGCGCTAAGACTGGGGGAGGCGTTAACGCTGGGGTGGGGTGGGGGAAGGTGTAAAGAGAAGTTTGCTTGGGTAGCACGTTTGCACGGTTGATGAAATGTTAGATGCAGTGGCAAGTGTGTGGGAGCTGAGAGTTTTTTTGCATTGAAGAATGGTGCCTCGCTCTCTCTTTCTTTCTTTCTCTTTCTCTCTCTTTCTTGCTCTCTCTCCGCTCTCTCTCTCTCTCACTCGGCTACTCTCTTTAGGTCCCGCTGTCGCTCTCGTTTTCATTTTCTCGCTCTCGCTGTCTCCCCTTCTCATTCTTTCATTATTTCTCTCTTTTTCGCTCTCTATCGTTCTCGCTCATCTCCCCTTTCCCTGCTACAGTTGTATATTCCTACTTCTTTCTCATTCTGTGATACAGGAGACACGTGCTACCTCTCTCTCGGCCAAGCGATACCATGTAGTTTCGATAACGGACGCTACCGTGTGAAGAGTTACAAGGAGAATCAGTGGCTGGGAGCAGGACTAGACGTCCACGACAGCAAGGGCGTATTCACGGTATGGCGCGTCATATGGGGAGTGTTGCCAATTCGCGACGCCAGAGTGAGGGCGTGTTCACGGTATGACACGTCATAGAGGGAGTATACCTAGTTCGTGACATCATAGTGGAGACGTGTTCACGGTATGACACGTCATAGGGGAGAATATTCTTAGTTCACGATGTCATCGTGGAGAGAGTTCCCATCCTGTCACTGTCAGTTCACAGGGGGAGTGTTCCCAGTTCTTGACGTCATAGCGAGGGCGTGTTCGCAGTATGACGCGTGATGGTGGGAGAATGGACGAAAGTGGATGAAGGTCGTGGGTTAGTGTGTGAGTCACGGAATTTGGCGTGGGTTACAAAAGTTGGTTAGGGGCAAGTTACTTGGTCAGGGTCAAATTACTGTGTAAGGGTCACGTTAGGGTCACCCGGATGGGTTAGGGTTACAGAAGTGGGTTAAGGTCAACTGGGAGAGATCGGGATGAGGTTTCGGGGATTACGTGCAGGGGTTGCTTCGCTGTCACTAGTGTTAGCTGGTCACGACAGGGAGCCTGTTGGGCTGTATCGCACGCTTGCTGTGTTTCCACAGGTATGCGCGCCCAGATGGATTAACCAGTTTTTCCTCGAGTCACACGGTGAATTCCTTATTAACGGCTACTGCTGGGAACTATCTAAAGACATGATACAAAGCAAAACGAGGAGCCTTCACCCGCTGCAGAACATAGGTACGCTTGCCTCTGGGTTTGTGTGTGAGCATCAAGCCGACGATGGATATCTTCATGGGAAGATGAACTTGATCGTATTCTTAGTCATCAGTTTTAGAATCCTTTCACGTAAAGATTTCGTGTGATGTAGGCGAAGAGAGAGAGGAAACGTTTAAAAAGAAGGAACAATAAAGATCGTAATTCGCGCTTAAGTAATTAAATTATAATGAAGAAAACAATAATTTATTTTAATGACAACTGTTGAGTGTATGTAAATGCGCGATGCAACTAAGATTTATTGTATGACAGTACAGCCGCTCTAGTAGTACGCAAACGCATTACATGCGCTCACTGTTAGGAACACGACAACGATTAACACGTGGAAGGAAAAAAACGCCAAGTTGTTGTTCAAGATTTATATCTAATGGCAAACATATTCACGCCAACATAGCTTATGGTAGGCTTTCTTATTTTTCAGATTATCAGATTGTAGATGGAGAATATCGATACGGAAGTGGTCTTACAGGCATGACAGTTCATTACCTGACCAACGCTGTAAGGATGACTGCTAGATATACTATAGCTAAACAACAGCGCCTTACTGTAGTAGCTGTGCTAACATATGTTGCCCAACACGCATCAGAAAGTTAGACCAGGAAAGCCAAAGCGGCCATTTTGGCCCGGAAGACAAATATTTCCTCCACTGACGTCATATATTCCAGGAAAATTACATCATTCAAGCATACGAATGCATTGCAAATGACTATATTAGTAAGAAACCATTCTAATATAATGCATATGGATTGCCATATGCATTACGTTTGTGTACGTTACATAACAACACATGACAAAATTAATGGGAGTGTTTCTGTCAACCAGTGAAATGACGCTCTATGAGCTGCCTTTCCTGTCCTTATACCGTAGTTCTACCACCATGCGCTATAGATAAATATCGCCGTGATTTAGGATAAAATCTTTGATATATTTAGTTGATCTATTCTACTGGAGTAATTAATACGTAGTTGTGACCAATCATTATCGCGATAGTATGTTCTAATAACAATGCTTGGCAACGAAGTGCCGTAAAGTTGACATTTTGGCGTGCTCTCGTGTATAACAGCGTACAGGCCGGGTGAGCGGGTCCCACCTAGCGACAATATCTAAGCTATGTGGTTATCTCGCCTAGGCAGATAGATCAGTTCGATTGCTGTGTGATGTCTCATTGTTATGCGGGGTGTAAATAGAGTATCGGGAATTTCACAGTATGACGTAAACATATATCACACTCCTGCGGCTAAAGATGTAAACGTTGGGGGCGCCTCCTAGCGACGTATCTAGTAACATCATGACGTCACACCCACCCCGCTAATTCCGCTTGTTCCAGACATCTCAAACCGATGACATGAGACTGTTGCTGGCGGCCCCTGGTGTATGGTCGCAAACAGGTGTGTATACAAACACCGGTGTCTTTTTACCTCCGCCAAGGGGTTGGCAGGAGGTTATGTTTTCAACCGCGGTGTGGTTTGACTGTTTTGATTTGTTTTTGTGAGTCTTTGGTGGGTTGTGGGTTTGTGTGTAGCAGCCTAACTGAAAAAGTTATGGTACGATTGTCATAAAATATTCCAGGATAGGTCAGACAATAGGATACAAGTCTAGGAATTGAATCAGTTTGGTGGTGATCCGGGCTGCACAATAAAATGAATTTAATTAATAAAATATTTTCACGTGCGAGAGACTGGCTCGCCATCTGGGGAGTGATCTGCATGCGCTCTCCGAAGTTCTTAGTTATTATTACTTTAGTACGATATATTGCGCGCAGGCATGCACTCAGTATAAGTACGCTTATTATATTATGCGTCAGGTAAAAACATGGCGTGCGCGCGCTGAAATAGGTTTGACGTCATGCAAAACTGAATATCAAACGAGCAGCAATTAATTATAGCATTCACGCGCTTCAAGTACAAGTACAATAAACGAACCAAGGTTGCTTCAAGGTTATCGTACATGCAAAAAACTAACCGAATTGCATTTCTTCTTTACCCTCGAAAACTACGCAATGAAACAGATTGTGTCTTCTTTAATAAATAGACACAGTCTGGCATTTAGGTGCTCTCAGGCACTTTTAAGTCTCTCTGGCCAGGACCCAACGCCACGCCAACTGTCCCCCGCCCCCCACGAAAAGAGCAGAAGTTTGCACAAGGTCTTATATTTTCAGCCGCGCATGTACGGATCATTGAGTCTCGCGCCAATCGTCTGATGGAAGTCCGCACTTTCATTTACTTGTCATACGTTACACTATCGTCATATTTTCATCATCGTCACAAATATATATCGTTATATTACACTATTAACACCCTGGGAGCAGGTATAGAAGCCAGACTGTGCCCGCTATTATTAAAGAGATACAATCTGTCCATGTTTGCGAAGGCACAGCGTTGCATTGCATTTTGCCGGCGTTGCGTGGCGTTGCATTGCATTTTGCCGGCGTTGCGTGGCGTTGCATATCATTTTGCTGGTGTTGAGTGGCGTAGCATGCAGTTTGCTCGCATAACAACATGTGTTGTAATCTGACGGCTGAAGCCTCCCGCGCCCTGGCTCTCACTCAATCAGTGACGTCAGCTGGGTTGTGATCGGATCTGAGCGTACCTGTAAATGCGAGACCATGCCTCCCCCTCATTAACGAGTGAATCTACTGTGACTATATCATACCACAGGTTCCGTCGTTGAGATGCGATCCCCTAGATCGGACACCGTTGTGCCTCTCATACACGAACTTCTAGAGGGAAGCTTCCTAGGTTACGACATCTCCTCCGGCGTGTTCTTTCCCGACAAGAAGGTGCTCAACGTGGTAGGAGTTCCCAGGGCTCGGAGAAGCTCGTTCGTGGGAGAGGCAAGTAGACTGTGCAGCAGAGGAACTAGCAAATGTAGAAACGACAAAACTGTCATCGACGATAACAATAAGGACAACAGCAGCAGCAATAACAGAAAAAGCAGCAACAACAACAGCAGCAATAGCAGTAGCAGTAGCAGTAGAAGCAACAGCGGCAACGGCAACAGTAACTAACAACAACAACAACAACAACAACAACAACGACAACAACAACAACCACAGCGTCGCAGTAGCAGTAGCAGCAGCACGAACAACAACAGCAGTAGGAGTAGAGCAATAGTTATAAGAATCATCACTCACAGTAAAGGCCCAGACAATGTACTCAATAATGTCCGCACGAATAACATTAATAAGCATAAGTTTATTCGCAAACAAATGGCAGATGTTTTCGCTGCTATCCGTCCTGTAACGTCTCTGAGGTAACTGTAGCAAGGCGGAGACTAGAGTAAAAATGCGCCCACAGATGCGTAGTTCACATCGAATTTCTCTTTATTCTAGGTGTACATCTATTACGACGACTTCAAGTACCTCATCAAGAAAGTGGGCGCGGTCAGCGGAGAGTACTTTGGCGCCGCCGTGGCGGCCATCGACATTAACAAAGATGGCTTGGATGACCTCATCGTCGGTGCTCCGTTCTATTACGAGGAGAATACGGTCGATGAAGGCTGTGCCTATGTCTACATGAATCAGGTAAGGGTCGTAGTCAGACTGTCAGTGTCACAGCTCCAGATGAAGCCATACTGGGTTTCACATCTCATCCGAAATCGTCATCGGTTTCGCCCGCATTACATTTAGGTGCTTGTTGGAGAGTTAGCCTAGGTCATGGAGAGTATAGATTATGGAGACAAGCGAGAAATATGTCATATACGAGCAGACAAATGTATAAACAGACAGACGCACGTACGGACGGACAGATGGACGATTGATCTATGGGGCTTTGATTCACTGCACTACCCCATTTAAATCAGACGTGCTTGTTATTCTATACCACGATGCATAAATGATAAACTTCACAATTAATTAATTCTCCTTACCCTATTATAAAATTCCCTATTAAATCCAAATTATCAAACCCTAAAATCTCTATGTGAAAAAACATAGGTAGCGATAGACAAGTAATAATAGATAATAATGATAAGAGCACATAATAATTATAAATAAATTAAGCAAATAATAATAATAATAATAATAACAGTAATAACAGGTTAAATAAACGCCGATATGAAACACGAAATACGACAAAACAGCATTCTATAAAACGAATTTATATTATTTACTTATATAATACGAACATACTATAACTATGACTTTATACGAACACTAGCTGGGCTACACGGCGATGCCCGGGATAAAGGAGAAAAGAGCTAAAATTTAGTCTGCCATAACGGCTGTACTGATGTTATTCGGATTTTATAAATCTGTCCCAAGAATTTCACTTCTGTTCAGTTCTGCAGCGTTTCTTGGTACACAACATTCTTGGTCTTGCCATCTTGAGAGAGGATGTAGAGGATGTCTGAGTTACCCACCCTGGAGCACCCCACACAGAGCTGGCCATGGGAGAACACTGGCTGACTGAGGTTGAGTCCAACCATCTTGAAGGACTGGACCTGAGCCTTGTTGATAGACATGGCAAAGCTCAGCTTGACTGGAAACTGCAGCCTCTTGAACTCAAATGGCAGGTCTGGTGGGATGACCGGGATCCTTGGGATGAAGACATTTTCGCCCTTGCCCTTGCCTGCTATGATTTTGGCTTCGATGACTCTGGGCATGAGCTGCTTGACTGTGAGCCGTTGCAGAGCTTGGGAGCATCCAGGTTGCGCATTACCAATATGGGCGCGCCGACTCTGAACACCAAGTTGTGTGGTGGCAGACCTGAGGGCGCGAGGCTGTTGAGAAACTCGGTCGGATAGTGCACCACCTGGTTAGGATCAAGAACTGTGTCCATCGACCTGTAGCTCGTTGGGTCGCCAGGCAGTTGCTCCAGCAGCTTGGCGTTGATGTCATCTACGGCCAAATTCTTGGGAGCAAGGATGGCTCGCTCGCTCAGCCAGTCTTGGTCTTGGTAGCGTAGGTGGAGGTTTAGGAAGACTTTGGTCATCAGCTGGGTGATGTCCGCCGCTGCTTTGCCGAATGGCAGCTTGACTTGGCCATCAGCTGCGGTGGTGAGTCTGCCATTGCCGACCTCCAGCAGTTGCTGAGAGAAGCGGCCAGCTTCTTTATCGCCGCTGAGCTGCACCCTCATGTTGGTCTTTAGGCTCTGGCGGTTCACCTTGCTCCAGAGGTAGGAGGACTTGATGCAGGCATTGACAACATCTGCTCTTGTTCCTTTGGCGATGACTGGCAAGGTTTGGCGAAAGTCGCCTGAGAGCAGGACAGTCACACCTGCCATGACGTTTGTGTTGTGCCGAAGGTCTTGTAGGGTCTTGTCGAGTGCTTCAAAGGCGCCTTTGTGGCTTATGGTTGCCTCGTCCCAGATGATGAGCTTGCACTCTTGGAACAGCTTGGCCTTTGTGGAGCCACGGCTGATGCAGGTTAATATATAAACCTAGGTAAATAAATAAATATTATTTACCTACAAAAAAGTGGAGTTCCTAAAATGGTCGTGGCGTCATGCTGATTCAGAATATATATATGGTGTTGGGGGTCACCTCTTACGGGTCTTGAGAAGATAGACGGACAGACAGACAGACAGATAGACAGACAGACAGACAGATCCGGCCATTTATGTAGGAGATGAATTCTATAACCTGGGGTGGGTGGGTGGATGAGGGTGGAGAGAGCGGCGCCGCAACACCGTTCCCCTATCCACGCTACGCAGGGACACAGAGCAGGCGACCCGCTCCTGGAGACCGACTACAAGCTGCGCGGAAGCCGCAGCAGCTACGCACGCTTCGGCACGACGATCGCCGGCGTCGGTGACCTTGACCTTGACGGCTTCCGGGACGTCGCCGTGTCGGCGCCGTACGAGGACGACGGTCGCGGCGTCGTCTACATCTACCGGGGTTACGTAGCGGGCATCTATCCGCAGCACTCGCAGCGCATCGCCGCAGCGTCCGTCGCCGACGGGCTTCGTGGCTTCGGATGGAGCATCTCACGGAGTATGGACGTCGATGATAACCGTTACCCAGGTAACCAGGGAAAACGATGTATGGGATCTAGTGTACCGTTAACAAGGTAACTAGCGCAGACGATATATGAAATCTAATGCACCGTTACCAAGGTAGCTATAGCACAGACGATGTATTAAACCATAGAGTCTGGGATAACGCGGGTGGGAGAGAGAAAGCGAGAACGCGCGCGCGTGCGCGTGTGTGCGTGCGTGCGTGCGTGCGTGCGTGCGTGCGTTTGTGTGCGTGCGTGCGTGCGTGCGTGCGTTTGTGTGCGGTGCGAGTGTGTGTGAGTATGTGTGTGCATGTGAGATAGATAGAACCATGGCTTTTTTTAAATATAATTTTTCATTTTGTATGACTGCATGCTTACTTACTTCGTCTGCTTTATAACGAGTGTAAATCTGCCGGTAGATGTCGCTATCGGCGCGTACCAGTCGGACAGCGCCGTGCTACTGCGCACGCGACCCGTCATCCGGACGTCGGCCAACATCCGGTTCAATCCGGCGCAGATCCAGACAAACGTGGCCGACTGTGTTAACGCGGATGGAGAGCGTGTGTCGTGCGTGCGCGTGTCTGCCTGCTTCTACTACGATGGAGCGCACGTGCCTGCTAGCACAAGTAAGGCCCGAAACTAGAACATTATACAACTAACTAACTAACCGGCTGACCGACGGACGGACAGGCCGACCGACCGAACCGACATAACCGACACGGCGGACCCGACCGACGCGGAGCCGACCGGACCGACACGACCGACGCGACGAAGCCGACCGACCGACTCGGACCGACGCGAACCGACCGATCCGACCGACCGACCGACCGACCGACCGACCCAAGCTGACGGCGACCGAACCGACCGACCGACGCGACCGACGCGATCCGACGACAGCGACCGACCGACCGACCGACCGACCGACCGACCTAGCTGCCCACTTAGAATTTGGACAAAAATGAATACGCGTCTAATAAATGGTAGTAATCTTAGAATAAACCTAATAAATCTTAGCGTAAATTCACTGCTTCGGCCCTATCTCACCTTACAGCTGGTTCGTTTATTCAAATCTTTACAAATCAATGTACACTTTCGTCGTTATTCGGTTAAATCACGAAATAGCCCCCCCCCCATAATATGTGCAGGCTCATCTCTTATAACGCTTCCTAGGTAAGAGCGTCACTATTCAATATTCATCACAGATTAGACCATGTAGAAGCGCATCCCTAAAGACAAACTTAACTTAGTACTTCGATCACATTGCAGAGATTCAGTACACGCTTGCTATCGTTGCTGCTAGCACGAATAGAGGTTTCTTCTTCGAAAACAATCGCTCATCACTGCAAGTGAAAAGAGTTGTCAAACTCGCCAAAGAAACGCTCGAATGTGACATACACTCCCTGCTACTACGGGTAAGTGTGCTTACTTTAGAATGTCGCATGACTGCACCTGGCTACTACGGGTAGTGCTGCTATTTAGAATCTCGCGCCATGAACATCCTAGCTACCAAGAGGTAAGGTGTCATTACGTTAGAATGTCGCATGAAGCTCCTGCTACCAAGGAGTAAGTGTGGATTTTACTTTAGAATGTGCGCAATGAATCCCTGCTACGTAAGGGTAAGTGGTGCATTTAAGCTTTAGAAATGTCGCAATGAAACTCCCTGCTACTACAAGGGTAAGTGTGATTACTTGTAGAATGTCGCATGAACTTTCCTGCTACTTAAGGGTAAAGTGTGATTACTTTAGATATGTTGCATGAACTTGGCCCTGCTAACTAAGGGCGAAGTGTGCTTACTTTAGAATCTCGCATGAACTCCCTGCTAACCAAAGGTGTGAATGTGAATTACCTTTAGAATGTCGCATGAACTCGTATGCTACCAAAGGGTACAGTGTGATTACATTCAGAATGTCTGACATGAACGATCCCTGTACTAAGCGGTGAGTGTGATTGACTTTAGAATGTCGCATGGTACTCCGCTGCTACTAGGGTAAGTCGTGATTACTTAGAATGTTGCATAACTCCCTGGCTAACTAAAGGTAAAGTGTGATTACCTTTAAGAAATGTCGCATGAACCTCTCTGCACTAAAGGGTAAGTTGGATATACTTTAGAATTTGCATGAACTGCCCTGCTACTAACGGGTAAGTGTGCTTACTTTAGGAATCTCGCAGAAACTCCCTGCTCACTAAGGGTAAGTGATGATTACTTTTAGATATGTCGCATGAACTCCCTGCCACATAAGGCGTAAGTGTGATACTTTAGAAGTCGCATGAAACCTCCCTGCTACTAAGGGTAAGTGTGATTACTCGTTAGAATGTCGCATGAACTCCCTGGCTACTAAGGCGTACAGTGTGATTACTTTAGAATGCGCAGTGAACTCCTGAGCTACTAAGGGATAAGTGTGATTATTGTAGAATGTTGGCATAGAACTCCTGCTGACTAAGGTAAGTGTTGCTTACCTTTAGAAATCTCGCAATAGAACTGCCCTGCTACTAACGGGTAAGTGTGATTACTTTAGAATGTCGCATGAACTCCCTGCTACTAAGGGTAAGTGTGATTACTTTAGAATGTCGCATGAACTCCCTGCTACTAAGGGTAAGTGTGCTTACTTTAGAATGTCGCATGAACTCCCTGCTACTAAGGGTAAGTGTGATTACTTTAGAATGTCGCATAAACTCCCTGCTACCAACGGTAAGTTTGATTACTTTAGAATGTCGCATACGTTCTCCGATACTAGGGTGATCATGAGTATAATCACTTTAATGAACCACCCAACAATAATTACCTAACGTGAACGGCTGTAGTTGCACCCCTGTACTAAACCATACTATTCAAATTCATCGATGCATTGATATCTTCACAGAAGTCGGGGAGTTCTATCCATATGTATGCCAACACAACATTTTTCATATCATACTAGGGGACATAAACTATCAGACAGCTGTGATACGACAGTCTGTATTCACACTAACTGACGAATGGCTTGTGAATCTCATGTTTTGCTTGCAGGCGAACATCAAGGATAAGATTACGCCGCTGTCATTCTCACTCGATTATGACATCATCGATGACGTCACGGCACGGCGGCGGAGACGGCAGACGGTGCTGCCTCTACCGCCCGTCATCAGCGCAGACGACAACGTGCACGTGCTAGAGCTGGTATACTTACTCTAAACCACTCTGTAAACCTACAGACATATGTAGCTAATGCTAAACCTTCAGACCTGTACAATGAATGAATGTTTGGTTAAAATAACCGAGTTTTCACATTAGATTTGTGTACAACAGTCGACAGATTCTCAGCGATAGCGTTAGAGCGTTTCACGTAGTTAATTCTCTACATATTCATGCTGAATAATTACAATGAATTATAACAGCACAAAAGCATTAGGAGATATAATCAGGAGTGAATAATAGAGATTCTCTATTATTCACTCCTGATATAATTATGGTTGTTTAATGTCACGAGGACTCATGGCGGTAGGTGATGTTTTCGGCTGCCATCTTTAATAAATGCATTGCTGTTAATTTTAGCTGGGCTTCGCGCATGCGTGCGGCGATGATAACAACTGCACATCGGACCTCAGTATTACGATGAAGTCTGACTTTAACGAGTAAGTTAGTAGATAGTGTACACGTTATATCTGTAATTACTCAGGCATGTACGCACACACGCACGCACGCACGCACGCACGCACGCACGCGCGCACGCACTCACGCACACAGGGACGCACTCACGCACGCACGCACGCACTCACTCACGCACCCACGCACGCACTCACGCGCTCAGGAACCTACGCACGCACTGCGCAATAGGTAATAAATATAACGATTTTTATTGACAGAAGTCTTGACAGGTAACGTCGGCACTGGCAATGTTATTTTCAGTGTCATTCGTTTCTTTAGGTTTTCTGTCATGTTCGACTGTTTATTGCCAGAAATGTGAGACTAAATGAGTACATTCTTGATAACGTAATGTGAATAGTCTTGTAAATACATAATAAACGTAATATAATTTTACTCACAGACCGTACCTCGTCCCAGGAATAAACAACGACATCTCCTTCACTATAACTGTCACCAATCGTGGAGAAAGCGCTCATCAAACCAAGATCGAAGGTTACTACACGAGTGCTGCGTCTTTCATCGGATCGGACCCTGTAGGTTTCCGTGGGAATATATCGTAGTGGAACCAAGTTCAATACACAAATACAGAACTGTATGCGTATCTAGTGACAGACGTATAAACCATTTCATTGAAACTCAGTGAACTCAGTGAACCGATTTCAGTAAACCATTCTCGTGTACCTTTGTGTAGTAAGTGTAATCGTGTAATTGTCGGAATGTCGGTCAAAATCACGCGAATTTTAAAACCAATAAAGGTTGTAACAACGGATTTTACTGTGTTTTCTACAACTAAATGCTAGAGCCCATCTGTATGGACGCGCTTGGCCACACGGTAGTGGCTGGCACATGCTAACGTGTTGGTCAAGGTCATGAAGGGTCATCATGTATAACGTCAGAATGCCCACTAGTGCTAGAGATAACAAAACATTCTTAAAACTAAATTATATTTTCGTTTATTTCCGTTTACTTTTATTTACTATACTACTACTACTTAGCTTTATACGATTTTTGATTACCGCTGCTTTTTCAGTCTCAGTACGCTTGCCAGGCCAATCCTGACGTCACGGGACGAGGGCGTGGCCTGGTGTGTGAGATAGCCAATCCGCTTCCCTTCGACGCCTCGGTATGCATACGACGAAAACCGCTATTTTAGCTCTTTACACTTGCTTCACTTTAGCCCGCTAGACTCTCACGAAGACTCACGCTTGTGAGATGCCACGTTCACTAAACCTCCCGCGCATATACACGACTTTACATAATAGCTAACAAAAAATATTATCATATACCTAAAAATGAATATAATATAATAACATGCTGAATAATAAATTTAGTATTGCTTAATACTGAATTGGCGTAACGTTTAATACTTAATATACAAAACATACAAAACATTTACAATACAAAACATTTTACAACACATCATATCTAATCAAGCAACGCTGCAATGTAGCACGACACAACGAGAAGCGCCCGTTCACATGAATGCCCTTCGTGCATAGTTTGCCAGTCAGTGGATCACGTGACGTTGGGCGACGTTTCCTGTGCAGGCGACGCTCACGATAAGGTTTGACACGTCCACGCTGCGTGACGACAGACAGTTCACCTTCACGATGGAGACGCTCACGACCAGCTACGACGTAGACACGGGAGCGAGTGAAAAGTCAGCAAAAGTTGCCCTCGATGTCTTCCATAAGGCCGACGTTACCATCACAAGGTTCACCGCTTATATGATAAATACAGCGATGATTGATGGATGATAGTTTTTACCATGAGGAACTCTAATCTTGTGTATATCCTTAGGTTATACGTGTGTATACTTTCGGTTATTGCCATTGTTCTTTTTTCGTCTTCTTCTTGTACTTTCTCTCGTGTTTTCTCTGTCTTCATCTTTGTCGACATTGTTGTCATTGTTGTGAACACCATCATTGCTGTTTCGGATGTCGTTATTGCCATTCGTCGGTTCCTTTACTTCTTCTTCTTATGCTTCTTCATTTTCCTCTTCTTTTTCTTCTTCTTCTTCTTCTTCTTCTTCTTCTTCTTC
>NW_014577930.1:68350-69594 GCF_000485595.1 Priapulus caudatus
GCGTACACGCAATCGTACACGCGGGCGTACACGTGGGCGTACACGCAATCGTACACGCGGTCGGTATTGAGAATTTGCCGTCAGGGTGTAAGCGAATATGGGGTGATGGGGGACGCGATGAGAGTGTAATGAGATCAGGATTCCTGCTGCAGCAACCAGCGATGACATTGTTGTTAGCTGCAACCATACAGGCTTCTAACAGCAGTGTTGCGCATCACTACACACATAGCTAGTCGCGAAATGCACTCGGCTCTCTCTCTCTCTTTCTATATATTGTGCGAGTAATGTGAATTAACTTTGCCTATAATCACCACCGTCACAACAATCAATCAAAATGCACGCGATGCTATTGTTACAAAGTGAAGCGGGGAGGGAGGTGGGCGGCTGTGTGTGTGTGTGGGGGGGGGGAGCTATGCGAGGGACGTATGTACTGCGTATAACCACAGGCAGCAAAAATAAATTAAAAGCGTTTTATCGATGGGTCTATATATAGGAGAGCGGCAGCTGGGGATTTGTCAATGATTCCCACAGGTTCCACTGCGTTTGAACAGCAGCAGAGAAACATGCCCAAGAAGCATTCGTTCATATAAGAATCATAGGCTCTTATCGTATTATTGTAAATAATGTAAGCATGAACATGTGAAGAACTGGTTTTCATTATGATGTAGAATAAATGTCAGCGTCTCTTCCGTTAGTAGAGATATTTGTTTACCGCATTTGATAAATAAATCGTTGCTACATTTTATCGTTTGTTACATTTGTTTTGATGAAATTGTTAATGGTAATATGTATTCTCCACTTTCACGTTCGTATTGCACTCATAAGTCCGAGACATCCCATACAACGCATGTATGTAGTGATCTGTATGCGAGAAGAAGACAGTCCGCCATTTTGAATAGAATCCTGTTGTTTGCTCACTTTCGTTTTCACACGTAGACGTCTAATAATGCTAAATGACATGATAATAAATTTAAAACAACTGACATTGTTACTGTACAAAGGGTTAACGTTTATTTCGATATCAACTCTCTAACGCTGGTGGCGTCAATGTTACACAGGGCATGTCACGATGACAACATAAACACTACCAATGTACAATAATGAATGCAACACGGAACTTCCGGTACATCTACGTGACCGTTCACAGTGTTGTAGAGGGGAATGCCGGCTATACTCTCACACACGTGCATGTAATTATGCATTATTATACATATATATATACATATATATATACATATATATAT
>NW_014577930.1:70561-73466 GCF_000485595.1 Priapulus caudatus
TATAGTTAGTGCAGGTGTATGTGATGGTATGGATGCATGGTACAGGACACCCACCTCCACCTCCTCCTCCACACCCGCTCTCCCCTGTGCTATAGTTAGTGCAGGTGTATGTGATGGTAAGCGTGCATGGTACAGGACACCCATGCACCTTCTCCTCCCCACACCCGCTCTCCCCTGTGCTATAGTTAGTGCAGGTGTATGTGATGGTAAGCGTGCATGGTACAGCACACCCATGCACCTTCTCCTCCCCCACACCCGCTCTCCCCTGTGCTATAGTTAGTGCAGGTGTATGTGATGGTAAGCGTGCATGGTATAGCACACCCATGCACCTTCTCCTCCCCCACACCCGCTCTCCCCTGTGCTATAGTTAGTGCAGGTGTATGTGATGGTAAGCGTGCATGGTACAGGACACCCATGCACCTTCTCCTCCCCACACCCGCTCTCCCCTGTGCTATAGTTAGTGCAGGTGTATGTGATGGTAAGGGTGCATAGTACAGGACACCCATGCACCTTCTCCTCCCCCCCCCCACCCGCGTAAGGGTGTTTGTAATGGTGCAAGGGTGCAAGGGTGCACACCCACCTCCACCTCCTCCTCCTCTTCACCCGCGCGCTCCCCCTGTGCTATAGTTAGCACACGCGGTGTCGTCACGTGCCGTGGATGCGCACGCGCCGGTCAGAAGTTTTCCGTCAGTTTTCCGGCGCCGTATCGATTTATCGATCAACGGAAGACAATGCATTGGGACCTGGAGCCGCGGCTCCGTGTTGATTGAGCGTCGTCGGCGTGCACTGTCGACAGCTGCGGACGATGTCGTCGCTCTGCCAGCGCGCTCACGGACATGATGACGTCATCGCGATGTGAAGACTTTCAAGATGTTCGGCATTTCTATCGGCGCACACTAGGGGGCGCTGCGTGCGTCCGTGTTCGTACGATGGATTGACGACGTTTCGCTTCCATTAAGAGTGATGATGCTACTCTGAGAAACTGCACAAGCACACACACGCACGCACGCACGCACGCACGAGTATATCGCCAGGAACCCTTATGCATGGCGCAAGTTTTACATTTTCATTACGATGTCTGTCGATCATGCGAGTGCAGCTTGAATGCTACTGCAACTATGTTTAGCATATAGATGTAATCTCACTCGTGCCGTATAGAATGCGCGGCGACCCTGTGTTCAGTAAACGTTCCCATGGCAACAAGTGTGCTCTCCCGGTGACATTTGAAATAGGAAAGTTTTATAATTAATAGACGAGCGCAGGAGGAGGCAGTAGAGCGAAGGTAGTGAAAGATCACATGCACAGAAATATAATGTGTGTGTGTGTGTGTGTGTGTGTGTGTGTGTGTGTGTGTGTGTGTGTGAAAAAACACGGCGAGCACGCTCGATATATTAATAGAAATACTACGTATACACACACGATACTCACGTACAGGCACATATACATATTTATCACTCTGAGCACCATTATACAGACAATACAGGAAGGGGGGGGGGGTATTAGTACAGGCCTATTCCAATAGATAATAGATCTAGCAGTTTTATTCAGTACAACTGTTGTGGACAACAGTTAACAGTGTCATTGCGGATCCAGGAGGTGAAATCTTGTCTCAATGGCATAGAAACAATGATATCATGTGGGCAGCAGTGGTGAATGAGGGTGGGGAACAGTGGTAATTGGGGTGGGCGGCAGTGGTGGGTGGGGATAGGCGACAGGGGGGTGGTTGAATGTAAAAGTGGAGTCCCGCTTTCATCTGTGGTGCCAACACCCAACCATATTTTTTTGCATCAAAAGTATTTATTTGTCTTCGTTATTCGCGACGGATAGGTTAAGGCAAAAACTACGATATGAATGCGCTAGAGGGCGCTACGGGATAGGAATATTTGAAGTCCGTACATATCATATATAATCCTCTACGCGAACAGAATCTAGCAATATTATGCGTCTATGAGTGTCTAGACGGACAATTACCATCGTATTTGTCGCGTATACTTATATAATATATATCCGTTTACAAACTATTATAATTATACGAAAATATCTATTTTGTTCCACCAGGCGCACGGGTTACAGAACGCTGATGCGCCTAAGGTCAATGTATCGGTAGTTACGAGGGTAAATCCAGCGTGGCTGTGGCTAAACCACAAACATGCACACACACACACACACACACACACACACACACACACACACACACACACACACGCACACACACACACACACACTCACACACCAATGCGAATTTCGCGACTACGTTATTATCATTTTCACACCTCACGCTTCTGTGGACAACCTTGCATCGTAGCGTAGCAGAGGAAATCAGTAATGACGACGATATAAATCATGATGCGGTCATAATTATTATGATGACTCATCACATCTGCACCCCAACCCTCGAGTGCACCGATATTACTGTGTGCACACCTTTCCGTCACCCCGCGTGTAAGAAACCCGTATAATAATAATAATAATAATGATAATGATAATGGCAGCAGGGGCTGTTATGATAGTATAAGTTTACCGAGGGACGGTTTGTTGGTTCTGATGAAAGCGAAACTTTTTCGCAGTAATTAGCAGGTAATTGAAGGCGAGTGCTTTCCCGAGGTAGATTCGATTTTTTTTTCTGTTCTCCGACAGAAATTAAGTGCTGCTATTGTCGTTGCTGCTCGTTAAAACGGTCTGATGATATAGAAATAATTTACTAGTTAGTGTCTCTATAGTATTTCTATGTGTGCTGCGCGGTTGCTATGTGTGGGGTGCGGTTGCTATGTGTGCTGCGCGGTTGCTATGTGTGGGGTGCGGTTGCTATGTGTGCTGCGCGGTTGCTATGTGTGGGGTGCGGTTGCTATGTGTGCTGCGCGGTTGCTATGTGTGGGGTGCGGTTGCTATGTGTGCTGCGCGGTTG
>NW_014577930.1:73476-77525 GCF_000485595.1 Priapulus caudatus
GCTGGTGTGCGTGTGTGTGTGTGTGTGTGTGTGTGTGTGTGTGTGTGTGTGTGTGTGTGTGTGTGTGTGTGTGTGTGCATGTGCGCGCGCGCATCCGCGTGTACAGAGATTTCAAGGTGAAAGGAAATTTACATCGTGCTATGAGTCATTTAGCAGTTAGAAATAATTCTCACGTCGTAGTCTCAGTAGTTCTCTAGTCTAAATTCAGTCACGAAGGACAACGCGGTCAGGACTAAATATAAAAATGCTTCCGAAAAACCATCGTCCTGGGAGAAACAATTCTATAACTATTTACATCTCTATCATGTATTTCTCCTATAATCTTTCCTTTAGGGCTTGGCGCCACCACGAAAAGCCACGACCTGTGATCTATGTGAATTGCAAGCTACGCGCGCCTTAACCTATATGACCGAAATATGCCATTCGCCGTGAGTGTTTGTGATTTGCAAGGAAAAACTGTGGGCGTGTTCCACCTAGCCAAAAAACTCATGAAATTGCAGCAAGGCGTGAATGCGGCATTCTGGCGGTACAAAGATTCCTGCACAGTTCATAGACTGGTCCGCCCTTTCTTCGCTATGTTAATAGTACGCCCATTTCGTTCTAACAACGAAAGTAGGGACATTGGAATCCCTTCTGTACGTTTCAGCGAATTACCACAAGCAGAACTGATCACGTGTGTAAAACTGACCAATAGGCCGCGACAACCTCGACACACACGTTATACAGCCATGTTTTGGAATAGTGACGGCAGGGAGAGTCACTGCGCTGGCGTTAGGAGCAGATGGAACGTCGCCGTTGTCAGAACAAACGAAGGGCGATAGATATACCCACCACAAAATATACAGCGAGATAGAAAAATATAGCCATATACGCGTCACGACGAAGCATGCGTCATGAAATTGTGAGTCAGCTAGGTTACTGCTCATCATAGACGCGTCACGGCTGCGTCGCAGTTGCGTCATAACCGCGTCACGGATGCGTCGCAGTTGCGTCATAACCGCGTCACGACTGCGTCAAAGTTGCGTCATAGTCGCGTCACAACCACGTCACAGTTTCGTATTACCGCGTCGCAGCTGCGTCGCAGTTGCGTCATGCCCGCGTCGAGCTTGCGTCGCAGCCGCGTCGCGGCAACGTCGCGGCGGCCGCCGCGGCCGCAGCGGGCGCGTCACAACTGCGTCGCCGACGAGTTCTGCATCCACGTCATCGCCGGCGAGGCGGCGGCCGAGTAGTGGTGCGTGTGTCCGGTGCGCTTCGGCCGCGTCCAGGGGCCGAACGAGCGCACGCCGATGATGAGCGCGATCGTGAACATCATGACAACGATCGACGCGAGGCCGATCCACAGGCCGACGTCGACGTGCGCCGGCTCGTGCTCGTACTCGCCGACGAGCACGTCCTTGTATCGTAGCAGCGTCTCCTCGAGTCCGCGCGCGTACGAGCCGCTCATGAAGTTGGCTTTCGTCTGCCGGAAGATCTTCGATATCTTGTCGTCGGTGAGCAGACGACGGGCGCGCTTGCCGACCGACGCGTGGAACTGCGGGAGAGAGAGACGCGCGGAGAGGGGGGGGCGGTGGTTAGATAAGTGCGAGAGTCAATATTTATACACGCGCGCTGCTGTAAGAGAGATGGTGGGGGGTTGTGTGTCGTGTCTAAATGTGTGTGTGTGTGTGTGTGTGTGTGTGTGTGTGTGTGTGTGTGTGTGTGTGTGCGTGTGTGTGTGTGTGTGTGTGTGTGTGTGTGTTGCGTGCGAGCGCGTGTTTGTATATGTGTATGTGTGTGTGCGCGCGCGTGTGTCTGTATATGTATGTGCGCGCGAGCGTGCGTGTGTGCGTGCGCGCGCGCGATCGTTTGGAGTGGTGGTATGGGCACGGCGGCAGTATTGCCAACTTCCAGGCTGTGTAATGAAAAATGACAGCACTTTAACGAACAAATATAGCCGGGAAACGATTCAGCAGTACGACTCGATAGCCTTCGCCACAGAATGCCACTTTTGATCACTTCAAGTTGAAGGGGAGCTGTGTGTGCTCTCGCTTTTCCTCTCTCGCGCGCGCACTTTCTGGAGAGGAAGGCATGATTGATTTACGCGAGAAAGGAGAGCTGTATATCGTCTGCGGAACACGCGATGACGTGTCACGCGGTCGTGCTTCCGATATAACGTCCGGCGGCATTGTTAAAGCACGACCGCAAGACACACGCACGCACACTGAGACACGCACGCACGCACGCACGCGCATGCACGCACGCACCCGCCCGGACACACGCACGCCCACACGCACGCACGCATTCGCACTGACACATGCACGCACGCACGCACGCACGCATACACGCACGCACTCACGCAAAACACGATCACTGACGTACCTACGAAAACGTGCGCCTGCGCATTAACGCGCTTACTCACGCACGCACGTACGCACGCACGCACGCACGCACGCATGCAATCACGACTCACGAAACACGATCTCTCGCCGTAATTGCTACCGCAGCAAATGTCACGGGTCGCGTAGTGAGCGTATTTCACCTGCATGTCTAGATCAGGCCGACGAACGTTGCCGCAGCAACACTGCTGTCTGTCCTCTGCTCATGTTTAAATGTGGGCAGTGATAATCATACACACAAACATGAAGGAAGCGAAAACGTATGCACCCATAGTCTTCCACCCGTTCTAGTCCGCCCTTCACTGCCCCCTTTCTCTCTGACTCTCTCTCTCTCTCACTCGCTCTCTCGCTTTTGCTTACTCTATTTTCTTTCTCTCTTATTCCCTTTCTTTTGTCGCGTACTTTCGCGTTCTCGCACCATTTTCTTTCTCCCCGTCTTTCTGCCTCTTTCTCGTTTTCTCTCTGTCCTTTTCGCAGTCTCTCTCTTTTTCTTTCTCTCTCTCTCTCTCTCTCTCTCTCTCTATCTCTTTCTTTATCTCTTTCCTTCACGCTCTCTCTCTACCTACCTCCTCTCTGTCTGCGCGTGTCTATACAGTCTGTGGTTGCACTCTTATTCATTCTCTTTGCCTCGCTCTGGGACGAGAGAGCCAAACAAGCTTTGACAACGAATACACTGTAACAACATGTTCTACTTGCGTCTATGACAAATACGACATACGCATATATGCTCTCCTATGACACTATTTGTCATAGGAAGATTCTTCCTATGACAAATATTAGCGAGTCAACTTCGTTCCGCTTTACAGCTGAAATTCACTGCTTTACAGCGCTCCTAAACTCCTATGATGCGCACACCACATACAACAATATTTGTCATAGAAAGAATCTTCCTATGACAAATAGTGTCATAGGAGAGCGTATATGCGTATGTCGTATTTGTCATAGGAAGATTCTTCCTATGACAAATAGTGTCATAGGAGAGCGTATATGCGTATGTCGTATTTGTCATAGATGCTAGCAGAACAGGGTGACTGTAACAGTGATACATGCACGCGCGTCCTCAGCAATTAAAGCCGCACAATGCGCATTCAAACGCTAATTTCTCCAGTACTAGACTAGCAAATACTTCGTGTCATGCATAATCACACTACCTTATGGCAAAATAAACTCTAGTTCCTCCCATTTCACTGCGCGTTGTCTTATAAAAGGTATTTGAAAATACCTCCAATGTTGTTCAAATTCTCCGATGTTGTTGACAGTTTCCCTAAGCAACCGTGCAGCGGTGCTGCGGTACAGCGGTACGGGCGTAGCAAAGATAAAAACATGTGACATCACCTCACCACTTCGAGGCTAAATTGTTTGGCAAACAGTCGGCGTTTGCGCCAGAATGCGAGTTTTCTCACCTCTTTCTTGTGGGTTTTAAGCAAACGCGCAGTGAAATAGCAGCAACTAGAGTTTATTTTGTCATAAGGTAGTGTGACTATGCATGACACGAAGTATTTGCTAGTCTAGTACTGGAGAAATTACCGTTTGGATGCGCATTGTGCGGCTTTAAATTAACCCATGCGTCGCCTCACAGCCATCATGTTGAGTAAACTCCACCGCACGTACTCGCTAGCTGTAACACTAAACCTATACGACGAATTAAGACTGCTATAGCTCAGCTAATGTGTC
>NW_014577930.1:80576-81998 GCF_000485595.1 Priapulus caudatus
GCGTGTGTGTGTGTGTGGAGTAAATAGATCCTCGCTAATAGTTATTTCGTTGTTGGCCGTGTCACGTACGGGCTCAGATGTAATAATGGCTGCGAACACGGCTATATATCTGTCAACAACCTTCTTCAGGTCACAGACTCATTCACCCATGCTCTCCTCACATCACCTACTTTTCCCCCATTTGCTCTACTTTCTCTGACGCGATACTATTAGCGGGAAATACGATTTATTCGATTTTCAATTCTTTTTTGCAATTTTCCTTCCTCACGTACGCCGCGATGGTCGTTACTTATCACACGGTTACTATAAATTATTAATAAATAAATAATTTTTTTTATTTTTATTAAATACATTAATTAGATAAAAATTATTCATACTGGCTCGTCGCTTTCATAAATAACTCGAACGCGAATTTTACGAAGAACGTCTTACCCGACCTTCATTACACGTGAATGTCACGAGAAAAACAGACGCGTAGCAGCGTTTACTCCCGGTAAAAATTCCTTGCAGCAGTCACTCGTCACAGAGAGCCGTCCGAATTTCGCCGCAGAGCGCACACCGCATCATAAATATGTCACGGCAACTTAATGAAACGCGTCGCATATCGCGGAGAAAAAGCTTCCCGCGGAATGAATAAAAAAGCTCTCGATTGAATTCGTGATCGGAGTTGGATACATGTCAGGTCCTGATACATGTATTGCGTCGTCGTGACGTCAGGCGCCGCGCGGTTTCACGGCGGTGGGCAGATGTAATGATATCAGGAGTAAGATAATATCAGGAGTAGATAATAGGGAAAATATAGAAAAGGCATATGTTATGTTATTGATATATATAATTAGGCAAGCAAATGTTGAATTTGCCGTGTTTTGGAGTGTCATACTCCTTCTATATTATCTTACTCCTGATGATATCAGTAGACGTGCTGTGAGGAAAAAGTAGGGGCGTACAAAACTCATCAGGCGACGCAAACAACGATCTCGCTGTAAATAAGTCCAAACTAGACAGGATAACGCGGGCGAAAGAGCAAACGAGAGAGAGGGTGGTAGAAGGCGAGCGAGCGTGCGAGGAGAGAGGGAGAGAGAGAAGGAGAAGGAGAGGGAGAGAGATAGGGGGATGAGGGGAGAGCAAATAGGAAGCAGAGGCAGATAGAGAGATCGGAGAAAGTGAGAGAGAGAGAGAGAGAGAGAGAGAGAGAGAGAGAGAGAGAGAGAGAGAGAGAGAGATAGTGTGTGTGTGTGTGAGAGAGAGGGCGCGCGCGAAAGGGAAAGATCGAGCGAGGGAGAGAAGGAGCGGGAGCGGGATAGAGTGACAAAAAGAAACAGTGCCGGGTCCGGGAAAAGAGAGAAATAGCGAGAGAGAGAAAGAGTGAGAGAGTGTGTGTGTGTGTGTGTGTGTGTGTGTGTGTGTGTGTGTGTGTGTGTG
>NW_014577930.1:83320-91652 GCF_000485595.1 Priapulus caudatus
TAATAATACGAATAATTATTATTATTTATTAGTTCTTGATATAATGACGATCGCAAACGAAACGCGCACGCAACATATCGGTGACGGTATTTTTGGAAACAGTGTAAATAGCACAAGGTAGGAATGAGCACAGCAGGGAGAAATGAGGTGAGAGTCGGTGACCCAGCATAGTGAGCAGAAACTCTGCATGTGCTAGCAGACGATTCTCAGCGCTGACAGCGCAGAACCAAGCTACACAGCCCGCGACATGCAATGTCGTAAATATCAGGGGTAAATAATCACAAATTGTCATTAACATGTTACATGTTAAGTGACAGTCACCTGTTGTAAATCACAATGTGTAATTACTTACTTCTGTAAATATGCAGGTTTATTCGGCGAGCTTCACTACATCGTTAATCGAGCACAGTATCGATCGGTAAGAATATTAATTATATCGTATATGCTCACGTTATGGTTATTAGTAAGGGCTTATGGCGAGGTTATTAGTGCATGATTATCGCTAGGTACTAAGATCATTAGCATCTTACGACGATGCTGTGATATTATAATGCTAATGATTGACGCGGCTCCGCACAGAGCCGAGCATGCATGAGCACGCACGCCCGCCCGCACGCGCACGCATGCATGCACGCGCACACACACATGCACGCACGCGCGCGCGCGCGCGCACACACACACACACACACACACACACACACACACACAGGCACACACACACTATCTCGCTCTTTCTCTCCCTCGCTATTTCTCTCTTTTCCCTGACCCGGCACTGTTTCTCTTTGTCACTCTATCCCGCTCCCGCTCCTTCTCTCCTTATCCGCGAACACGCAAATAACCAAGCACGGATACGGACACGAGCACGCACACGGACACGGCACCGTGATTGCTATCGTCAGTGTCGCCATCGCCGCAGCCGCCTACGCGTGCATGTAGGGCAGACAGGTACATGTGGCTGCTACACGATCAATGGTCGACGTTGACACAGACGCAAAATGGCGCGCGCAACGTCGCCGCGGCGCGTCCAATTATTGGTCACCGGAGAGGAAACATCAAACGGTCAGCTATAGCGAGAGTGAGCCGAGGTGTTTGCAGTACGACATGCAGCCTTTCAAGCTTTCTCCCCACTTTCTCTTTCTCGCGCGCGCTTTCTCTCTCTCGCCCTCTCTCTCGCTTTCTCCGTCTCTCGCGCGCTCTCTCTCTCTTTCTCCCTCTCTCGCTCTCCCTCTTTCTGTTTTCCTCTGTTACTCTCTCTCATTCATTGACTATCTGCCTCTCTACCCTCGCTCTTGATTGCCCCCAGGCGCGCATGTTTTTATTACGTGAAATACAAAAAGACAAAACCTCGCAAAATACACAACTCGCCATATATCGGTAAAAACTGCCCTATGTGCCATTAGGGGGCGCTAACGGCAGTTGCCGCTGCCGTTGTCTCGTAGGATGTTACGGTTGGAAATCACTTTCCGTCGGCGACCCCAAAATTCCCATGAAATTAGCCGGGGTTACTTTACTGCCTCCCGCTGACGTTACATTGCAAGGCATATTTTGTTAAGTTTTTTTTTTGTAAAATCGATTTTCGCGAAACACGCGGCAAAACGTACAATTTACAACGTTTTAACACGAGAAGTAAACGTGAGAACTTTTTAACGTAAGAAGTAGGCTTCGTCATAGCATTTTTCGGCCGCCACGAATGCACGCGAAAAGAGCTAACCGCGCTAGTAGATATAGTGCAAGAAGTCTTGTTCACGATCATAATTAAACTGAAATCCCGTGCAGCCTGTCTCGTTGGAAAGATAAAAGATAAAACGTTTGTACGCATCCGCCAAAAATCTAATTATTTCACCGCAACCAGCGCTGATTGATTGACTTGGGATTGCAATACTATAACAGACGAATTAGGTCGTGTCACTGCGAGTGTACTGCAAGTATATAACATGCGAGGGCAAGTCACAGGCAGCTAACGCAGTCTACGGCAGAGCATGGAGCAGTCGTTATACATGACACGCTATTGCAGCGAGATTCTACAGTTACGTTTGTCGTCTAATTATTAACTACAGCATCTACAGCTATAGGCGATAGCATCTCCAACTCTAACACGTTCAGGTCGATGGTGCGTGTGTGTGTGTGGGTGTCAGGGGGGGGGGGACTGTATATTGTATCTGAGAGCGGCGCGCGGTATACAATCCTGTCCGCAAACTTCATCTGCGTGACGTCATCGGTGGCAGAACAGGGGAAATACATACGCATGCGACTACGCACACGCGCGCGCAGACAAACGCACACGCACACGCACACGCACACGCACACACACACACACACACACACACGCCACACCGCACACGCCCCACACGCACACGCACACACACACACACATACAACTCACACGGCACACACATACACCCCCCCCCCACATACACACTCCCTACACGCACACACAATACCCCCCCCCCCCCCCCACACACACACATACATCTTTGTGTGTAACATATATGCGATGTAGGAGTGGCGATGATGACACAGTGAGATTGTTACGCGGTGGTCATCGTGTATTAGCTTGTCTAGGCTGGCGTCATCAGCCGGCAACTGAATCCATCCCACTGCAATCCCACGCCATCTCGCTGCTGTGTACCATACTACCGCTGATTCCTATTTCTCGTTATCGAATGCGAGTAGGTGACACAGACAGCAGCAGCATCGATCAGTGAAAGCCGAGCCAGAGATGATTAAAACACTTAATGAGCTCATTTATTTCCGCTCTTGGATCCCAAACACGTACAGATGTCCCGTGTATCGGAGGTGACGTACGTGCATCTGACGTCACTGCGTTCACGATTCGTGCTACATCCCGCCGAGTTGTCCAACATACCGCGCGCATGCGTCCAAAATATGTCTCGTGTGCATCCGTGGATCTTCTCCACTACACTGTGTGGTGTGTGTGTGTGTGGTGGATGTGTGTCGTGTGTGTGTGTTCATGCGCGCGCGTAGTCGTGTCCTGGCTGCGTGCATGTGCGTGCATGCAGATGCGGCGAGGCGATGACGCTCTCATTAGCAAGATGAGACAATATGAATGATAATGATTAGCACATGAGATCACTATTGAACCTCACCTTGTTTATTTGCCCTTATGCACCGTGTTCTACAGAAGAATCCTAGGGCTCGACGCGCACCTTTGCGCATAGTCCAGTCTAGACAAACGCAAGCGGCGCGCAATCAATTTCCAAAGCATTAACTCGTTTCGGCGCATGGCGCACCCGCCCCGTGTAATTATCGTGACATGTAATTTTTATATGACGCACTGATGAACGAGATGCTCAAGTTGCTGTCTCACCAGCTATGTAGTCCATCAGCATCGGTTTATCCGTATTGACGCAGCCCATTGAGGCAAGTAGCAACATTATATCAACCCTATAGCAGCCTCGGCATGGCTTTCGTCGCTACATTCGATAGCGTTATTTGTTCCAATTTCCATTTAAGGCACGCCTAACGCCGCGTACGCACAGTGTTCTGATAAATGAGCTGAAATCTATTGCAAACGCATTGTTGCGTATTTTCCCATGAGAAATAACTACTAACGCCGCACAGAACTAAATCCGCAAACGTTATACGCTCGACACGAAGTGTTTAGCGTAAAAATTACTATGAGAAATCACACGGAATGTGAGGCCACCGTAGTCATCGTAAACCCGAGACGGTTATCTGCCGCCTAGACGAGACCATGTCTATATGTTACTATAAAGGCAAATATCCACCAACAATAACGAACAGAAATCTTTGCGTACCACAAAAATAGATTCTAGTTTGTGCAAAGCTATACAAAATCGTTCATCAAACGTAACACACTAGACAGCAGCACAGACACACACACAGACAGACACACACACCACACACACACACACACACACACACACACACACACACACGCACACACACACACACACACACACACACACCCTACTGTGCTGTTTTATGCTTGTGTGATCGCGTTAAGTGTGTGGGACGGGTACGTATAGTTTCGCCATGCATTCTCGGGGGATTCAGAGAGTAACACCATTATCTTACAGCCTGCGTCATGCCTTCTACTAGTACACCTATTTGCTCTGTAATTCGTTGCCGACGCGGCGTGAAATGACGCATTAAACGCGATCGCAGCATGACGACAACGACATAAACACGTCGCATAAAAGGCTAAAGCAACAAAAACGCTGAATAGGAAGATGAATAAGCGGTATTTACAGGTGATATAATGGCGCCTACCTACCTGCCTGCCTGCCTGCCTGCCTGCCTGCCTGCCTGCTTGCCTGCCGGGCATTCCCCGCATTCATGCAAACACGCGCCGAGCGGAAGCAACCGGCTTCTAATAGAGTTCATCGCACACGCGACGGTTTTTTTACGAGATTATCGACATGAGCGCGTAAACGAGGGTTAGGTTTCTCTCTTTCGTCTCGCACGCGTTCACCCCCATCTCGCTCGTCCTTGTACAACGCCCTACATTCATATAGCACGCCCCCTCTCTCTCTGCTCATGTCTTTCTCTTCTCTCTCTTTCGCCGCCCCGCTCTCTCTTAGTCTCTCGCTCGTCTCTGCCCCTCTTTCTTGTACCCTTTTCTCCCTCTTTCTCCTTTTGTTTATCTCTTCTTATTTTTCTTCTTCTTCCGACCCGTTGTTTCTCTCGCTTTCACTTGCTCTCATCTACCATTCTCTGACTCTCTCTCTCTCTCCCTCTCTCGTTTCCTTTTACTATCTCTTCGCTCACCATCTCTTCCGATTTCCTTGCCGCTTCCTCTTCCCCTCTCTCTCGTCTCCCTATCTTTCCTTTCCCACTCGTCTTTCTCTGTCTCTATCTCTCACAAATGTCTATTTATTGCGGCGCACCTCCCACACGAGCACACGTGATGTTGACAGAGTATGGTGAGCATGCGGCCACACGAGACCTCCTGCGTGCCACGCTCATTAGCCGATAAGTTACGCAACAGGTCAGCCGCTAATGATGCGACTATCGATGATGCATGGTTGACAGGCGGGCCGGAGCAGACGAGAGCGCTCGAGATAGCAGTATACATATAGTAGTGTGAATTCACGAGTGAGTAGCTAGCTTAACTGTAGCAATGTAGTGTACCTCGCACTGCTGTGTGTAACCCGCACACTCATCACCTCGTTCTATTTCGGCTACTACTACTACTGTTACTATTCGTACACATCAATATCACTGTTTCTCTCCTTTCCTCTCCCCATTTCTCCCTCCCTCTCACTGTGTGCGCGCGTGTGTAGTAATATATAGGCTAGGTAAGATATAGTAATATATATTATATATATATTTGTGTGTCTATGTGTGTCCGTCCGTCGGTATGTGTGTCTGTCATTTTGTCCGTCTATAGATCTGTCTGTCTTTACTGGTTTCACCTTCTTTCTCCGTCTCTCGCTCACTCTCCCCCTCTCTATTTATCTCTTCCTCTCGCCCCTTATCGTTCGCTCTCTCTCTCTCTCTCTCTCTCTCTCTCTCTCTCTCTCTCTCTCTCTCTCTCTCTCTCTCTCTCTCTCTCTCTCTCTCTCTCTCTCCCTCACGCCACATTACGCGCTTTGGCATTTTCAATTTGGTCTAGGAATTTAAAACGCTTAGTAATGAATTATTCGTCGACCTATAAACCGGGTTTCATTCAGACATCGCCATCTATCACTCGGTAGAGGATCAACTAGGATGCTGCGGGAATCGTGCTAATGCATGATAAGGTCGGAACAAGCGTCAGAACGCATGAAGAGCAGATATATGAAAGCGTGGCTGATTTATTGAGTTGGTGCGTATCACACACGTGCGCTCGACATATAGCTGGTAAGGCGCGTCCACGTCCCTGCACGCATGCACGCACGCATGTACACGCTTTTTACGCACGCCCATACACGCTTGCGCGCACGCCTGTACACGCTTGCGCGCACGCCTGTACACGCTTGCACTCACGCATGAACACGCTTTTTACGCACGCCCATACACGTTAGCACGCATGCCCGTACACGCTTGCACGCACGTCCGTATACGCTTGCGCGCACGCCCTTACACGCATGCACGTACGCCCATACACGCTGACACGCACGCCCGTACACGCGAGTTCACAATAGATCGATAATTTCACTCGTGCAAATTCATAATAACATCAGCAGAAGCTACAATCGAGTTATTCGCAACGTATATTTCACGCGCGGAAACTATCGCGCTATAAATCAACCAGACCAATGAAATACGAATGAGCCTTGCTCAGGCTAACGCCAGCGCTTCGGCCAGCGCTTCGACTAGCCAGTGCAACGCGTAGCCAGTGCTTCGCCCAGGTCTCCCTAGGTGGCGCTGACGTCTTCCCCCCGGTTTCCTACAACGTCTATCTAGCACGAGAGACCGCAGGATTCATCAGTACATAACTACATGGCATGAATGTAGTTCTCACAGCTATCACTGCGGTCGGTAGCTATCTGGACGGTGGGTTCTTGGATATGCGATATACGCGTTGCCTTAAGTGGACGCGCTTCTGTAAGTGACAGACGCTACACCCGCACTTGACTTTCGTGTCAGCGCGCAGGTTACAGGTTGAGACATTTGAGCAATGCTACAGTGTGTTGCACAGCAAACTGGGGGACCCTTGTGCAGCATAGTTGCTAGTTGTCGCAGCAGAATATATTAGCTTAGAGCCGCATGTGTGCGAAGATTTTTATAGTTGCATTGATGCAGTTGAATAATCGAGTTGAAATGAAATAGAAACGGTTTTTCCCTTCTGACATGCGTAGATTTAGAGGGATATTGGCTCGGCCGCGAAAACACGCGCGCACGCAGGCACACGCACACACAACACACACACACAGACACATACACACATACACACAGACACACAGACACACACGCACGCACGCACGCACGCACGCACGCACGCACGCACGCACGCACGCACGCACGCACACACGCACGGAGATGCGCCCACACATGTAACACTGTGTATTATGAGCATGCGCCCATGCCATGTAACACTGTGTCATTTATGAACGACCCGTGCCCATGCCAATGTAAGCACTGTGTCATTATGAGACGCACCCACGCCATGATAACACTTGTCTCATTATCTGAGGACCGACCACGCCAGTCTAACACTGCTGTCATTATGCAGACGCACCCACCCAGTAACACTGTACACACTAGCGTGTACACGGCTCTAACCTTTTAATACTGTTATGCCAAGGTAACGTTGCAAGGGTATTTAATGCTGGGTGAACATGTATAACTCTATAGGCGAGCGTAACATTGGGTATACCAATGACATTGTATGGCTACGTAACGCGCCGTGAACATGTAAAAATGTCATAACAAAGTAAACATGTACGGACATGAAAATGTACCTGCAATGACCAGCTGTAGACACGGTATGACGCATGAACCGACTGCATGGTATGGAAACATCTGTCATGACCATCGTAACTTTGTACGGACCATCGAACACTGTATGAGCTATGTAACAACATTATTATGCCATGTAACCATGTACGACCCATGTAACACTGTTGTGGCCAGGTAAACACGTACGACCTATATCACTATATGATCATGCTAGTGTAACGTGTAGAAACATGTAATAAGTATACAATTATACGACCTGCTGATGAGGTCGATAACGTGACTATACGCCCGCGCGCCCACCCCAAACCCTGCCCGCCCCCCACCCGACCCACCTGCACTGGGCAAGGATTGGTCCTTGAGGCTGTTGCCGACGTGTCGACCTTCATCACAGGTCGATAACCGCTTTATTTATATGCTTAATAAAAGAAATCAAAAACAAATTGTCATGTTTAGTCAATACATTATAAACATTTAATAAATAAAACATAAGTACATAAATAAACAATTAACTAACATAAATAAACAACAAAATAAAATAATAAGATATATTTATTCTGTCTAAATATTTATTTTATTATATTACTATATGTATATTGTATTATTTTATTATATTATATTTATTATTGATATATATAGCTAGTCTGATTGGCTGCTATCTTCGATATAGAAGCGGCTAGGCTCGGATTGGCCACGCTCACACACACCACAAAGTTTCTTCACGGCGAGGTGTACTCGTTTTGACACGCGCGGTCAACTCGGCCCAATGAGTACCGGACTCTTCAAATGCCCATATGCGCCAAATCAGATTCAAATGCAAAATGCGCTACCATTTAATAATAGATTAAAATGTGTGTCTTGCGTGTGTGTGGTGCGTGTTGTATGTGTGACACTGTGTCTGTGTGTGTTGTGTGTGTGTTGTGTGTGTGTGTGTCGTGTGCTGTGTGTGTGTTGTGTGTGGTTGTGG
>NW_014577930.1:93899-101718 GCF_000485595.1 Priapulus caudatus
GTGTGTGTGTGTGTGTGTGTGCGCGCGTATGTGTGGGTGTGTGTGTGTGTGCATGTATGTATGTATGTATGTGTGTATAAGAGTGCTCTCGTGCGTACATCTTCCGCTCTATTTGTCGTGGCTGCTATTGACGGCATTATGACCAGGTCGCTGAGCGTCACTTTCTCTCTCCCGCTCTCTCGCTCTCTCTTCTCTCGCCCTCCCTTTCCCTCTCTCCCTCGCTCTCTCTCGCTGTCTCCGCTCTCTCCCTCCCTTTCTCTCTCTCTCTCTTTCTCCCTCCCTTTCTCTTTTGCTCTTCCTCCCCCTCTCCCCCTCTCTCTCTCTCTCGCTCGCTCCTTTCTCTCTCCGTCGCACTCTCTCTCCCCTTTCTCCGACACTCTCCCTCTTCCACTCTCTTGCTCTCTCCTCTCTTGATCCCTCCCTCTCGCTCTCTCTCTCTCGCCCACCCTCTGTCTCTCTCGCTCTCTCTCGCTCTCTCCGCTCCTTCTCTCCCTTTTTCTCTCTCTCTTTCTCCCTCCCTTTCTCTCTTGCTCTTCATACCCTTCTCCCCCTCTCTCTCTCGGTCGCTCCTTTCTCTCTCCGTCGCGCTCTCTCTCCCCTTTCTCCAACACTCTCCCTCTTCCACTCTCTTGCTCTCTCCTCTCTTGATCCCTCCCTCTCGCTCTCTCTCTCTCGCCCACCCTCTGTCTCTCTCGCTCTCTCGCTCTCTCTCGCGCTCTCTCTCTCTCGCTCGCTCGCTCTCTCGCTCTCTCGCTCAGTCCTTGCCTCTTCACCGGCCGTGCCCCGCCAACACTCGGCTACGTGCGCCTGTCATCTTACCACGCACGCAGCCGCACCGCAAATTGCCCACGCTCCTCGACAGGTCCTTTTTCATCGGCGCTCTCACCGCAATAGCAATTGAACGTGTGTCGTGTGGGATTATATGTGGCAGTAACATTTTGCGCGTAGTACCATATTTACTAAAAGCTTCTGCGAGAGCGCGAGGAGAAGAAATATGTATTCACGCGCGCCGATTGGTCAGCGCACGACCACGTGGGTTCACTGTTTTCGGTTTTCGATTGGCTACTTTGCGTCCACGCAAAAAGCTTTTTTTTCTGCGATGCGACGTAAAGCTACCGATCCCGTACAAACTAACATTAACACACAGACACAGGCACATTCAACTACGCTATTATCTCCTTGCTTATGACTTACTAGGCGTTGGCTGGCTAAAAATCAATTGTTTCTTTAAGATCAGAGATATCAAGTCAATTTCAAGGACCATCAAGCCATACAATCCAAAATGATTTAGAATTGCAGGATGTAATTCCATTACATGGCCATGGGATTCAGGCGTTTCGTTATTGCGTGACCTAATTGGATTCGTGCGTCGCGTGACAGTCAAGGCATGCTACGGTAACGAGGAGAAAGAAATGCCTCCTCTTTGAACCCTCAGTCATGCGGACACGCTCCCCCTCCTCTCTCTCCCCCCTGTTTTGCGCGCTCGTTCTCTCGCTCTTTCCTCTCGCCCTCTTTTCTTTTTACCCTCTGTCAGCTTTGTCTATGTTGTACACCAGAATACAACTCTTTATCTATAAGCCAGTTCGTAGTTAGCCAAGAAGTTGTGTGACGTCACAGGTCACCGGGTCCTTTGTGACAAAAATCTATGAAATCTCGAGTGCGGCGTGCGCTCTCGGTTCAGTACGTATATGTACATGTATTCTGTGTACGTGTACACGCACGCATATGTACGTGCACACGCACGCACGTACGCACGCACGTGTACGTGCACACGCACGCACACACGCACGTGTATGTGCACACGCACGCACGCACGCACGTACGCGCGCACGTGTATACGTGTACACGCGAATACTGTAGCATTACAACGACACAGATGCATGCGTATGTGTATTGTGCGTTCGAAATACGAACGTTTTTGTCACAAATGACCTGACCCGGAAGAATTCGTGGCAAAGTTCGCGCATGCGCAGACTGTAACTACGAACTGGCTTATTGTTGCGTTTTGTGTTTCTTTATTCACATTAAAATTACTGTATCATACATGTATCCTGTGCTGTCTTTCTCATTAAGAAGACTGAATACAATTCGTTTGTGAATCCTGTGAAATCTTTAGAATTCCCAATGTTTTTTCTTCATTTTCAACGATATAAATTTTTTTCTGTTAGTTCAGACTACAGAAATAAATTTCTGTTAAGTGTAGGTTCTATGCCATAAACACGTAATAAAGCGTTATAATTTACGACCCATTGCTAGCTCGCATGAATGCGACGGAGTCATCTGAAAGGGTCATTGACCGGTCTCAAAAACATTAACTGCGCTTATGTAATCGTGCTATTTTTAACTTTGCGTCGGCACTGCGCGCATGCGCAGATAACGCGCTAAATACGCAGCAGCTGATGTTGAGGAGATTTTTGTTTTGACGTTCATTTCATATTCGATTAGTTTGAATCCTGTTCGATAGAAAACACGACAAGACTTGGATCATTCTCTTCGCGGATATCTTCGACTATTTAAGTTGTATTTGGTATTAATTTTTCTGCCGAGATAGCTCATGTAAATCATAACCAATCAGATGGTGATTGTACGAATTTAAAGTGCACAATCTGAGAAAACACGTTATGTACGTTTCCACGTTGAATACGTTTCTATATGCTCAAATATGGCAGCAATTCATAGTCCGCGGTGGTTATGACGTTGCGTAGCCTCACGCGACGTCACGTATGATATGGCAGACGAAAAATGCGTTGGCCAGTATGATAACATCGACTGCTGCAATTACGCATACAAAAGAAAAAGTGACATTGAGAAAACAGTGTTTAACAAATGTTGTCTAACGAAGCAATTGCTAATGAGAAATTTTTAATTTCGCATAAAATAATCAATTTTAACACTTCAGAGCTAAACATTGAGAGTTTTGTTTGTAGGAAAAAGACGATTCGTTGGTTAAATCGTATCAGGTGAAAACGCAACGCGCCGCAAATGTGTTGCACGTCAAGGTTGGCTGCCAGGCTTAAGGCCCGTCTCCACACACGCGGCGCGGCACGGAACGCCACGGAAACGGCGTCGTTCACCCCTACCGGCAAAGTTCAAATCTATTATATCTTATGGCGCAGTCTCCACTGACACGGCACGGCGCCAGCCGGGTTTCACGGCGACGGCGAAAGTCAAATGAGTTTGACTTTTGCCGGCTGACGTGACGATCAACGCGATTGCTTTTTATCACGTGTTTTGCTCACGCTACCATCAGCCAATGGACTTCAAGCACATGCATAATTTCTGATCACTGAACCAGAGTGAACACAATGCGCGAAATCACAATGTATCTTTTTTCAGCACAACGGCGCTGCGTCGTGTCGTGCCGCGTGTGTGGAGACGGGCCTTTACCGTGTTGCCTGGCAACACACGACGCGCTGATACCCCATAATCCTCTAGCTTAATGGCGGCTTTCTGACACCGAGTGCGCATGCAATCGTTGGTCGACTGTTTGTTCACCAAGCGTACGCTCTTTTATCCGCTATAAACGAGACATTGTGTATATGTACATAGCAGGAACGGCAGCACCCGACCACAAGCGGACTGCATATCTCTACGCCCCGTGATTTCTACCGGCCCATAGCTCCCGAAAACTCCGCGTGACGAAGATAGCGTCACTAGCTCGTTGTAATTGAATCACGATTAAAAGTGAGTTCGGCCGCTGACACGGTTTCATATTCCGCTCAGAAACAAAGCAGAGAAGCTCTTATTCACGTCATGTACCGCAGTGGGAGACGGTGGGAAAATAGAGATTCATTGCTGCAGCGCGTTAGTAGGTCACTGAATACGAGGGATAGGCGAGCAAGAATTTATCCCCCTTCAATCATAAAAGGATCGCCATCTCAATAAATAAGTAAGTATATCTAAAAATAACGATATTATTGGAGCAACTACATTATTTGCAAAGGTTACATACATTTTGGGTGCGACCGAGAGAGAAAAAAGGAGAGCAAGAGAGAGAGGGGAGGGGAATGGGGAAAGAGAAAAAGAGAGAGAGAGAGAGAAAGAAAGAAAGAAAGAAAGTGAGAGAGAGAGAGAAAGAGCGGAGAGAGCGCAGGAAAGAAAGAGCGAGGCAGAGTGCGGGAGAACAAGAGCGAAAGAGATAGAAAGAGAGCGGGACAGAGAGAGTGAGAGAGAGAGAGAGAGAGAGAAAAAAGAGGGGGAGAAAGAAAGAAAGAAATAGAGAGAGAAAGAGATACTAGAGTAACTCATAGTGGTTTGGTATGCAAATTTATGCCCAGACCTAAACTCTTCAAGAATCCACTAATTGAAGGTCCAGGAACAATATTTGGTTGGTAACACTGACCGAACTGATTTCCCACTGATGGCAAAATAGCTTTTTGGGCCACGCCCTTTTCGAGCGAAGTGCTGCCAGCCACCATGACTGTATCTACAGAACCGTTGGACCTAGGAGGTTGCCCGACCACTCAAAATGTGCGCAATGGCCACATTATTGGGGGGGGGGGTCAGTAATACATTTTCATATGTATGACGCAACCTCCTAGGTCCAACGGTTCTGTAGATACAGTCACGGTGGATGGTAGTATTTCGCTCGAAAAGGGCGTGGCCCAAAAAGCTATTTCGCCGTCAGTGGGAAATGTGTTACCAATCATTTGGTTGATAACACATTTGAACTAATTGAATGTTAAACTAATTGAACTAATTTGAACTAATTGAATCCACTAATTGAAGGTCCAGGAACAATATTTATTGTTCCTGGACCTTCAATTAGTGGATTTTTGAAGAGTTTAAGTCTGGACATAAATTTGCATACCACACCACCATGAGCTACTAGAGTAAGAAAGAGAGAGAGAGAGAGAGAGAGAGAGAGAGAGAGAAATATATATATATCACTCCCTGATGATAATTGTAACGTATTGTAGATGATACATCATTCAATCGACCGTGATGAGCTCAGTGATATTATTTATAGTTTATGGTCCAACCCCTCTATCACTCTTCTCATTTTCCGGCTTGATTCCAGAGGAGCCAACATGCTCTGAGCCCGGAACGTAAACCTATATGGTTTTTGTCCAGACATATAGTCAAACGAATCAAGTATAATCGTCTAGAGAATTCCAATCTGGCGAGAGTTGACGAGCATGCGCGTATTCTGCGTACGGGGAGTACGTATATCTTTATTTAAAAAACTCACATAATCTCTGTCGACGTGCGCCCAGCAAACAAGTAACGTACTTATGTTACAGTGAGGAAACCGAACGTATACACATGAGCATCTGAAAATCGGATTTTCTTGATTTCAAATCAACGCGCACACGATAAGAACGCCTAGTCAATATATATATTTGAGCCACAAAGGCCGGAGACCATTCTCGGTGCTTTCGTCTGATCAGTGTTGCCATGCCGTGTGGCGATTCTAACCAAATGCATGTTGCTAGATCATTTAGGGCACTATTGAATTTCGTAAGAAATTGACCAACAATAACACGGAATACAATTCTATTTTATGTGAAACATTCGTGGGATACTGTTCACGCGTTCACGCACAAACACACACACACACACACCCACACACACACGCGCACACGCGCACACGCGCACACAAACACAAACACAACACAACACGCGCACACAAACACAACACACACACACACACACACACACACACACACACACACACACACACACACACACACACACACACACACACACACACACACGCCACCGACCATACAAACGATAATAAATGGCTTTAGAACTTACGACATGTCTAACAGCACGTTTCTCGAATCGTGTCGACGATGTCTTACGATCGGTGTCGATTGTATCATCGCGATGTTTTTCTCGTAGAATTTACGAACGTTTCTCGGAGAACGCAGCGTTCGTTCACAGCTTCCGCTATCCGCACACGCGTGAGATGCCCTGCGCTGGTAGTAGCGCTCATAAAGTCTGCCTTCCTGGGTACTGCCGGACACTGCGGCGGCTGTTGTTGTTGCTGCTGCTACTAATGTTGCTACTAACTGCTGTTATTGTTGCTGACATTATTGTTTGTTGATTGTTGATTGTTGATATTATTAATTGTTGTTATTGACAACAGCAGCCGCAGTGTCCAGCAGTACCCAGGGAGACATAGACCCTATCAGCGATAGTAGCGGATTTACCATGTAATACTGACTGTGTAATTATGAGATGCGACCACGCCATGTAACACTGTGTTATTATGAGACGCGCCCATGCAATGTAACACTGTGTCATTATGAGACGTGCCCATGCCATGTAACACTGTGTCATTATGAGATGCGACCACGCCATGTAACACTGTGTCATTATGAGACGCGACCATGCCATGTAACACTGTGTTATTATAAGACGCGCCCATGCCATGTAACATTGTGTCATTATGAGACGCGTCCATGCCATGTAACACTGTGTCATTATGAGACGCGACCACGCCATGTAAGATTGTGTCATTATGAGACGCGACCACGCCATGTAACACTGTGTCATTATGAGATGCGACCACGCCATGTAACACTGTGTTATTATGAGACGCGACCTTGCCATGTAACACTGTGTCATTATGAGATGCGCCCATGCCATGTAACACTGTGTCATTATGAGATGCGACCACGCCATGTAACACTGTGTCATTATGAGACGCACCCACGCCATGTAACACGTACACACTACGTTACACGGCTCTAACCTTTTAATACTGTATGACCAAGTAACGTTGCAAGGGTATTTAATGCTGTGTGAACATGTAGAACTCTATAGCTAAGTAACATTGTATGACCATGTAACATTGTATGGCTACGTAACGCTGCGTGAACATGTAAAAATGTATAACCAAGTAACATTGTACGACCATGAAATGTACCACTGCATGACCATGTAACACGGTATGACCGTGTAACACTGCATGGTCATGTAACACTGTATGACCATGTAACTTTGTACGACCATCGAACACTGTATGACTATGTAACACTATATGCCCATGTAACCATGTACGACCATGTAACACTGTGTGGCCAGGTAACACGGTACGACCATATATCACTATATGATCATGTAGTGTAACCGTGTATGAACATGTAATAATATACAATTATCGACCTGTGATGAGGTCGATACGTGACTATACGGACCTGGGCAAGGATTGGTTCCTTGAGGCCGTTGGCCGACGTGTCGACCTCATCACAGGTCGATAACCGTTTTATTATATGGTTAATAAAGAAATCAAAAACAAATTGTATGTGTTAGTCAATAATTTAATAATACATTTAATAAATAAACAATAATACATAAATAAACAATTTAACTAAATAAATAACAACAAATAAATAATAATATATTTATCTTCTAAATTATTTATTTTATTATATTTATATTTATATTTATATTTATATTTATTATATTTATATTATTTTATAATATAGCTATCTGATTGGCTGCTAATCTTCGATATAGAAGCGGTAGCTCGATTGGCCAGCGCTCACACACCCACTTTCTTCACGCGAGGTGTACTCGTTTGACACGCGCGGTCAACTCGGCATGAGGTACGGACCTTCAAATGCCATATGGGCCAATCAGATTCAAGCAAAATGCGCTACCATTTAATAATAATTAAAAATGTGTGTGTGCGTGTGTGTGTGTGTGCGTGTGTGTATGTGTGACACTGTGTGTGTGTGTGTGTGTGTGTTGTGTGTGTGTGTGTGTGTGTGTGTGTGTGTGTGTGTGTGTGTGTGTGTGTGTGTGTGTGTGTGTGTGTGTGTGTGTCGTGTGTGTGTGTGTCGTGTGTCGTGTCGTGTCGTAGTGT
>NW_014577930.1:105839-114962 GCF_000485595.1 Priapulus caudatus
CACACACACACACACACACACACACACACACACACACACACGACACACACACACACACACACACACACACACACACACACACACACACACACACACACACACACACACACACACGCACACACGCACACACAAAGTTAGGAGATGACGAAAGCGTCGTTTCAATTTTTCAGTTGCTCGCGGGACCTATCGCGCTATCTGTAACAACACAATCACAAGACAAGTAAAACGAAGGCGAGCGAATCTATAGTTGTTGCGTGGAGGTTCCAGTAGCTGTGTCGCTTCTTCCTATTCATCTCATCTCAGTATAGGAGCGCATTACTATTAATATCTAACGACGTGGCGTAATCATGAAGGGTTTCCGCATATTAATAGCCGCCATTCCCTTACCTATACAGCGATATTGAACACAGATGAGCTACTCATATAAGAATTACTGTTATGCCGCATATGTGCTTATAAACGCGTGCCTCTATTTCACAAGAAGTCATACAGATTGCACCCACGCGCGCCCACGCGCTGTGTGACAAACAGAATCGGGTCTTCTTCATAATTAACAAACGATCACCGCGGGCATTTTTTTCATACTCTTTACGATATCTTTTTTTTCTTCTTCCTCGTCGACGTCCACGCAAATTAATTTCAATGAGATAATGAAGAAAGGCTCTTGGCGAGGCGCGCATGTTGGACATAACACTATTCGATCCACGGCGGACTCTACGATGTAACACGGAGGCAGAACGAACAAGAAAATGTAGAGACGCAGCAACCTCGGAGCACGCGAGCACGCTGCACGCAATTGCATGATCATGACCCCACAGTCTTCGTAATTCCGTTATCGTTTTACATAACTAAGCTTACACCCATGTCGTACGAAGTACACGTTAACACAGCGCAGAGATCGAGGCTGATAATATGGGAGAAGAGATGAGAGTAAGGGTAAGGGGAAGCGTGGGGGTAAGGGTAAGGATAAGGGTACGGGTAAGTGTACGTGTAAGTGTAAGGGTAAGTGTAAGTGCAAGGGTAAAGGTAAGGGTAAGTGTTAGTGTAAGGGTAAGGTTAAGGGTTAAGGTTAAGGTAAATGTAAGGGTAAGGGTAAGGGTAAGAGTAATAATAAGGGTAAGGGTAAGAGTAAGGGTAAATGTTAAGGGTAAGAGTAAGAGAAACGGTCGAGGAATAATAATTGCGGCAAGCAGTTGTAACAGGAGCAGGTGAACGTATCGCGTGCAGGCGGCGCACACAAACATCCACACCAGCAGCCAGGCCGCAGGTTTGCACAGCCTCCGCTGCGCACCGATCACAGCATAATTGCAGTGTAATATAATAGACAGGTATAGCATGGAGCAGCGCAGGGCGGCTGAGAGTCACCGACGGCTTGTCGTGTGCGATCACTCCCCTGCTGCACGCACTCGTCAGCGCTGACGAAATTTTAAAGTTGAACCCGACGCCGACGGGAAAGCGTCGCCATGGCGACGTGCAAGCAAGCGGCGGATCACAGCGCGGATCCATTACAAAGCAAAGCCCACTTGATATGCTCGAGGAATTTCGCAAAAGGGCAGCAATGCAATCTACACATCGACAGGCTGGTCACGTCACTTAGTCACGGTAGAAGCTTATCCATCAGATTGTGGGCGATCCACGTAAAATAATTGCCTGTCTATCTATCTATATATCTATCTATCTATCTATCTATCTAGTCTTCTATGCTATCTATCTATCTATCTATCTATCTATCTATCTATCTATCTAGTCTATCTATCTATCTATACTATACTATCTATCTATCTATCCTATCTTGCGTGAGGGTGTAGTGGCTGAGGGGTCGTAGAGTGCGTGTCGGGTGGAGGGGTGGGCGGTATCGGGGTATGGTACGTGGATGCGGTAAGGCGTATGCGTTCGGTGAGGTCGAGGTCTAGTGCGGATTCTGAGTCTGAGTGGCGGGTAGTTAATTCTATCTATCTATCTATCATCTATTATCTATCTATCTATCGGTATCTTATCTATTCATATCTATCTATCTATCTATCTAATCTATCTATCTATCTATCTTATCTATCTACTATCTATCTATAGTACTATCTATTATCTAGTATATTCTATATATCTATCCATGCTATCTATCGTCATCTAGTCCATTTCTATCTATCTATCTATCTATCTATCTAGCTATCTATTATCTAATCTATCTATCTATCTATGCTATCATCTATCTATTCTAGTCTAGCTATCCTAATACTAACTCTATCGTATCTATCTATCTATCTATCTATCTAAATCTAGTCTATCGTATCTAGTCTATTTCTATCTTATCTATCTATCTATCTATCTATCATAATCTATGCTAGCTAGCTATCTCTCTGTCTGTCTAGCCATTCTATTGATCGATTGATGATTAATCGATGTATCTTTATATCTATCGAGTTAGTTAGTCAATCATTCAATTTATCAATCAGTCATTTCGTTCGTCGCACATATCCACCCATGTATAATAAATAAATGGAGGAGGATAAATAAATAAAAAAATAAATAAATAATAAAAGGAAAAAAAAAAATAAATAAAAAAATAAATAAATTTAAATAAATAAATAAATTAAATAAATAAAAAATAAATAAATAAGATAATTATTAATATAATGTTAAATAACATGAGATGGCCGTGAAAATAGGGCATTGCAATGTGACCACCGCATAAGCGGTACGTATCTACATTGATCTTGTATAGAATTAAAACGGATTCTAGGGGGACAGAATACGGGGCCCGGACAAATCACCCCCCCCGGACAATGCACGGGCCGCGGGACAATTTACCCCCCGCGACAATTACCGGCCCGAAAATTGACCCCCCGCGGAGTAGGATTACCCCTGGCCATGGCCATTCACCCGGGCACGGGACAATGACGGCGAGCCGGAGCGAGAGTGAGACGCGGCGGGCCGAGCGAGGTGTGAGCGCGGCGGGCGGCGGGGAGGGACATTTACCTCCCCGACAATTGACCCCTCAGACATTTACCCCCCGGGACATTTTACCCCCCGGACATTTACCCCCCGGACAATTTAGCCCCGCGGACAATTACTCACTTGGCGGGTTGATGATGTCATTGGGGTTGAACAGCTGACGTTATAAGGAGGAGTCGAAGAGGAAGCGAAGAGGTAGGGGAGGAGACGGAGCGGGCAGAAGGCTGGGGAGAAGGTCGTAGAGGAGGAGGAGGGGACGAGAAGGGTGGAGGAAGAGCAGGAGAGAAAAAAGAGAGGAGGTGGAGGAGGAGGAGGAGGACGGAGGAGGGAGGAGAGGTGTGGAGGAGGAGAAGAGGGGGAACGTGGGGGAGGAGGTGGTAGCAGGAGTGAGGAGGGCGGGAAGGATGGAGGAGCGATGAGGAGCGGAGGGAGAGCGAGGGGAAGAAGGTAGAGGAGCGAGGAGGAGAGGAGGAGAGGAGGAGAGCGAGGAGAGGAGAAGAGGGCAGGAGAGAAGGAGGAGAAGGAGAGGAGGTGGAGGAAGGAGGAGGAGGAGGAGAGAGCGTGGAGGAGGGAGAGGAGGCTAGAGAAGAGAGGGCAGGAGAGGGGTGGGTGGGGAGAGGAGGAGAGGTGAGTAAGGAAGAGAAGGGGTGGGAAAGAAGAGGGAGGCGGGGGAGGAGGAGGGAAGGTAGGGAGGAGGCGGGCGCCGGCCTTAGCTCCTTCTCAACTACACTCCGACTTACCTTCTCCGTCGTTCTCTAACTCTTCCTCTAAATGTCCGGGGGTTAAATGTCCGTGGGTTAAATGTCCAGAGGGTAATTGTCTGGGGGGTAAATGTCCGGGTGGTAATTGTCCGGGGGGTGATTATCCGGGGGGTAATTGTCCGGGGGTAATTGTCCGGGGGGTATTTGTCCTGATACCAATAAAACATTTATTGCCCGGTTGCTCGGCCTGCATGAGTTGTATGAACCTTAAAAATCACGATTGCCATCGTAACCAGGCAATAATTAGATAATAAATAAATTCATGCATGTTACGTCAGACGCATTCGGCTAGTGTGGAATCTACTTAGTTTGGCAGGTGGCGGAGACGTTGTAACGTCATTAGTCCGATGCGTCACAGACGAAATATAATCTGGCTGAATGGACACGAATTAGTGTGTGTAGCCGGAGGAAAGGGTTCAGCCGTTAGCGCAGTGAACACGTGTACAGGCCACGAGAAAAACGCGGCAAATATATATAGAGTCTATATTTATGTGTCAGTGTGCGGCAGCGTGCGGCAGCGTGCGTGCGCTGGACATGTGTCTTGCAGAGGAGCATGTGCACGGCATTTACAGGAAATTGTCGGCAATAATAAACGACAGAGAGTAGAGAAACATTAAGACTTTGGTAGTAAATAGATGTTGTATTTATTTAGCATTATATTTTATTGTAACGCTCCAAGTGCCAGTGCATTAACCTGCGTCTCGCGTGTCCTCGCCAAACAATCACACGTTAGGTTAACGATATCTATTAACAATGTACCTCGGCGAGCCAGCTGCAAGAGAAAGCCCTAGCCGTCCCGTGGCGATTTCACGCGAGGGCAGTTTTCTCCCGCAATGTTGCGCAACTATATAGATGTTGCCACGCTGTCCCGCCATGCATGCGCACATGTTACCGATCCCCGGCCGCTGTGTGGAGCCACCGGTGCGGAATAACCGCCGCGCACGGATATCGCTTGTTGCTTTCATTGACGCGTGAAAGCGGCAAGGCTTTCAGCAATGGCTTCACCTCTCTCTACGCCGGCAGCATCCGCTCTGCACGCGCAGCCTCCGCTACTTCTATCAGCGCATACGCATTCTCCCCGGCTGCTCCCGGGGCGTTCTCTCTATCTATTCGCGAATAATAATGGTTAATTTCCCGCTAAATTAAGCAGCAATTAATGATTTCCACGGCGTAGCTGAGGGCAGCGGCCAGACGGACGATGCTGCTGATCCGTGCGTTTCGTCGGATGCTCATCCGTATATGAGCCGCGAGTCTTTCTGATTGAATTTCCCATTTTCGGTAACGCAATAAGCGATTTCCTCTCTGGCGCGGGAAAAGGTTTCATATCGGCGACGTAAGCACGTCAGCGCAATCGATTTACGTTCCATTCTTTCATCAGCGTCGAGTCACATTTATTGTAAACACAGGCGCAGCAAAGAGCTGGAATTCCGGTGCTGGGGAAAAGGACGGGAATAGCAACGACGCTCGTCTATGTGCAAGGCTGCTGACACACGCCGTCGTTCGCTGCCTGGATGCGCGCGTCCTTGTCAAAGATAGAATCACCGGCGGATTTAATCGAAAGCGGGGCCGATGGAAGCGGCAATTATTTACATTGAAGCATGTGCAGTAATTCTTATTAATTGAATTAATTCTGTTAATTAAATTACGTTAATTAAGTTAATCGTGCAGGTTAGTGTATTTCTAATCAACACTCTACGAAAGAACACCGCCAGCCTCCCAAATTCGCTAGCATGCTCATTATCATAGCGTTCGTAATATCCATTATCGTCATCGTCAACGCCACTGTCATCGCTATCGTCAGCATCATCCTCGCCGCCATCGTCAGCTTTATTGTCACCGCCATCGTCAGCACTACCGTCACTACCATTGTCAGCGTTAGCGTCATCTCCGTCGTCAGTATTAAAGTTACCGCCATCGTCAGCGTCAGCGTCACCGACGGCTCATTGTCGACACAGTCGCCAGCAGTAATTCTACGAACCGAGTATTTAATTCTGCTAACTGCTGCCATCATATATATATATATATGTGTTATAACTTCTGCCACCATCGAGAAACCCCGGATATCCGGCCGCGCGACAGCAGCGCTGAACGTTGCCGTGGCAATTAGCGAGGCCGCTATTGAGGTCGACACGAAATCACAATCGCATACATATATGCAAATGCGGCCTTTAGAGGCTGGCTGGCGGACTGTCGGGCGGGCGGCCCACTATGGGGGGTCCTTGTACTGACATCGACGTCTTAATGAAGGGGATTTATATAGAGAATGCAGGCCGCGCACAATCTATGCCTCCCCCCCCCCGCACGGAGAGCGCGGTCAATCAATTTCGACTGGTCATATATAGAGTTGGCAGGCAGGCAGGCGTCATGAAACCAAGGCTGGCGCCAGCTATAGTTAACGACTGCAGCGATTTCAGCGCCCTCACGCGGACAGCATGCTGCGCGCAGCGGTATCGACAGACGCCGCGAAGTCAACACCGGCTTAGCCTTACCGTACAGCTCTGAGATTGCTGCCACAGCCCTGGTTGGTTGCTACTAGAGACCTAGCTGCGGCTGCTTGTCAGAAGCAAAATTAGTCTTAACATTGATATTAACATTAACGCTCGTAGAGTGCAGCTCTATACACTGTGTATATTGATAAACTCGTAGCTTTACCATGTTTCTGGCAACTATCTATGAGAAAATTCAATGTTAAGACTAACGTTGAGAGTAATTTTATTTTTGTTTCTGACAACGGGCCCCTGATTGCTTGATGTGACAGCCCTGTCTACTTGTCGCTACATCTCTATCTACATGCTGACACAGCGCTATAGCTGCTCGTCGGCACAGGCTTGCACCACCCCTGACACATGGCCGTGCGATAAAGCTAGCACTTACGTACGGTGCTGGCGGCTTACGAAGACCGAGGCAGCTGCTTAACTTACCCTGATTATATGCCAGCCCTGCGAAACTTGACACAGTAGCAGTCAGCATCTTTGATGAGCGTGCTATTTATACGGCAGCTAATGCGTTGTATAAGCGTGTGTCGGTGTGAATGAAATTAAGGTATTCTGGGAGAGTAATTAATTCAGACCCGGCCAGCAACCGCGCGCGCAAAAAGTGTTATATAGAGCAGTAGCGGGTTATGATGCTAACCAGACACGACAGGAGCAAACCAGAAAGCGTAAAAACATAACGATGAACAAATGAAAAACGGAGAGTCGAAGGAAAAGACGACGAGAATAAAGGTAAAAAAAGAAGACGAGCAGAAAGTTTGCACCTGGGTGATGATGGCAGGATGATGATGGTGATGATAATGATGGTGATGATAATGATGGTGATGATAGTGATGGTGATGATAATGATGGCAGGATGATGATGGCAGGATGATGATGGTGATGATGATGATGGTGATGATAATGATGGTGATGATAATGATGGTGATGATAATGATGGCAGGATGATGATGGCAGGATGATGATGGTGATGATAATGATGGTGATGATAATGATGGTGATGATAATGATGGTGATGATAATGATGGCGATGATAATGATGATGATGATGATGATGGCGATGATGATGATAATAATGATGATAATGATGGCGATGATGATGATGATGATGATGGCGATGATGATGATAATAATGATGATAATGATGGCGATGATGATGATGATGATGATGACGACGATGACGATGGTGGTAGTGACAGAGAGGACAACGACGGTGATGATGATGAATGATAATGATGATGATGATGATAGCGATAATGAATATGATGCTGACGATGATGATGATGATCATGACGACGGCAATGATGACAATGACGAAGATGACGACGCCAAACATGATACTGATGCTGCCAACGTGATACTAGTTATGATAATAATAATGATGATTCTGATACGAATGCCGATTACTCCGATAATGATACTATTACGGAACAGGCGAATAAGGAGGAAGCGAAATCAGAACCAAAATATAAAAAAGCAGACGAAGATGTAGACGACCGACGGGAGCAGACGAAGATGTAGACGACCGACGGGAGCAATAATGACAAAGAGAGGACATCTATTGCTAGGCGCGACAGTACGACAGTACGGTCAATAGATAGCTGCAGAAGGCATCCGCTCACACACCCTCCGACACATGAATACGATGTGTCGCGTACGTGTCTCTCACTAACGAGGAGTAGCATCGCCGAGGTCACATAAAACACACCACACGGTCTCACGCCTGTAGCCTCAGCGAACGTCACCAAGCCGCCATGTCAGATCGACGCGTAAAGACGTGCACACTGTACGCGATCAACGACACCGACTACTTTACATCGATTTGTCAACGTGCTGCGACAGCGCTGACACTCTGCCCCCGACGCTGATCCGTGCGTGTGTGTGATCTGTCGTGTGTCACCTACTCCAGTGTGTGTCAATCCACTCTCGATTTGTGTCAACATTGCTAGTTCGACTTACGAGCTTGCTATCTGGTGATCATACGCGCGACATGAGGAAATTAAATCACAACCTCTGTAAACGTTCGCGCTACACTCGATTAATGTGATTAAAGGTCACTAAGAGGTCATTTACGGGGTCACTAGTCACTACTAGATGTGAGGCTGGTATGCTGATAGGTCGGTAGGCTCATAGTGTCAATGCGATGTCGACGATAATAATGTGACTAACATCATCTGCACAGAGTAGGAAGCTGCGTGCAACATGATTTTCTCCGTCGAAGATTAGTGACCATGTATGTATAAGCAGCGTTGCCTCGGGATTGCTTTCTCACGTAAATCACTTTAACGTATTTGTAGGCTAACGCTCCATTAGGAGCGTTCCCAACTTTAATGTCATTAATATCGTGATATAAAAGAGATATAAAAGAGGGTGGATTGATATCAATTAGATATCAAGGGGGGTTAGATATGAAATAGATATCAAGGGGAGTGCATCGATATCAATTAGATATTAAGGGGGAGTTAAATATGAAATAGATATCAAGGAGGGTTATATAGGGTATATAGAGGGACATGTTCACTTCGTTTCGCTGGACTTCGTTGCTTGAGCAAGCGAAATACAGAGCGGGGCCATGTTCGCTTCGTTTCGCTGGACTTCGTTGCTTGAGCAAGCGAAATACAGAGCGGGGCCATGTTCGCTTCGTTTCGCTGGACTTCGTTGCTCGAGCAAGCGAAATACAGAGCGGGGCCATGTTCGCTTCGTTTCGCTGGACTTCGTTGCTCGAGCAAGCGAAATACAGAGCGGGCCATGTTCGCTTCGTTTCGCTGGACTTCGTTGCTCGAGCAAGCAAAATACAGAGCGGGGCCATGTTCGCTTCGTTTCGCTGGACTTCGTTGCTCGAGCAAGCAAAATACAGAGCGGGGCCATGTTCGCTTCGTTTCGCTGGACTTCGCTCAGCTTCGTTGCTCGAGCAACCAACA
>NW_014577930.1:116605-116913 GCF_000485595.1 Priapulus caudatus
GTGCTCCCCCCGTAACGAAATATTAAATATGTGTACGTGTGAGTGCGCTAATTAATTGTTAAATAAATAAATAATTACAGAATAATTTCATCACAAAATTATTAAAAAAATAAATATTGATAAATAAATACACAAGAAGTCAAGAAATAATTATACGGTTACTTAACTGACGGCGGCCGGTTTTAGTGTGGCCAATTTCCCGGATGTAAACAAATGCCAGCCGATAAATGCATGTAGGCACTATTGTACATATATATTGTATATATTGTTCTCAGGTAGGCACAAGTTTGTGGTGGATATATGTTTCC
>NW_014577930.1:121450-121756 GCF_000485595.1 Priapulus caudatus
GTGTGGTTCAACTATATATACGTTTAACGTTTACAAATTCCTACAATATCAAACTATACACACACATGCACACGCGCACGCACACACTCGTACGCATCTTTTACGGTTTTTTCAAACCAAGTATATTAATTGGAACAAAGTAAACATGATACAGCTAAACTTATTCGAGTATTTTCGTCAGTTTTTACATGAAACAGAACACAAAACAGAATGTGTGTGCTGCTGTGTGTGTCGATCTGTCTGTGTTAGCGTAATGATATGTGTGCTCCCCCCGTAACGAAATATTAAATATGTGTACGTGCGGGG
>NW_014577930.1:128297-129023 GCF_000485595.1 Priapulus caudatus
GTAGTATATATATATATATATATATATATATATATATATATATATATATATATATACGATGAATCTGCGTGCAGAGTTGGTCTGCAGTCTAAAAAAAATCAGGAAGAAGAAGGGTTTTTATGAAACCGCGAGGGTGGATTCTTTAGGAGAGTAATTAAGTTATAAAAAAATAGGCTGGTTTTTACCGGGTACCTATAGTAGAGCGCCTTAACATCAAATACAGGTAGTTGTGATAAAAGCACCGACTTTGGCTTACACGTGCGTTGAGAAGGGCTTAATATCACGGTGAACCCTGACGGCGTTTGTGTATGCGCGTGTAGGTGCGTGTACACTATACCAACAATATAGAGGGCGCGTCTGCAATGGTTGTTCATGCGTACGTCTCGGAGGCTGATTAAACACACCTTCCTGCCAGGGGCTGCCGACCGTCGATATATGATTACGTGACCGGCAGACGAGAATCCACACAAAGCGCGCGAAATTTCCGAACGCCAATAGGTTATGTTTGATCAGTTTATCATTATTGCCCTACGACCAACCGTGAGATTGTAAACCGTTGTCTATAATCTATTTATCTAACAATCAATCTATTTATTTAGATGAAACTCATTTATCTATCTATCTACCTGTCTATCTATATCACTATCTATATATCTATTTAGCTATCCATCTATCTATCTATCTATCTATCTATCTATCTATCTATCTATTTATATATATATATAT
>NW_014577930.1:131515-131887 GCF_000485595.1 Priapulus caudatus
TATATATATATATATATCAGAGTATATAGTATATATATATATATATATATATATATATATATATATATATATATCACTCTCGCCCTCTCTTCCGCTTCATCTGCCTCTCTCGCTCATCTGTCTCTACGTCACCCTTTATTCTACGCTGACAGGTGAAATTCGCTGTCGAGCGTTCGTTTGCTAAATGTCATCGTTCGGTCGCCGCTATAGCGCTATATCTGAACGTGATGCGTGCAGTTTTATCTAACGCACGCAGCATCCTGCTGCACGAGAGCTTATCTCTCCTCACCCGTTCTTACAATATCAGCACGTAGAAAGGCATTACGAAATCGTGCCCGCTTATAACTGAACCCCCCCCCTCCTCTCTCTCTC
>NW_014577931.1:0-15045 GCF_000485595.1 Priapulus caudatus
CACCCACACCCGCCCTCCGTCCACCCATGTGGGCCGGCGTCCAGCCAACTGCCGTGTCGCCATGTGGCACATCCGCCGTGTCCGCCATGTGGCGCGTCGCCACATCGCCGTTCCCCAAATGTGGCGGCATTGCCTGACGTCGCCGTGTCGCCATGGTGAGGCGCGTCGCGTACACCTATGTGCTTTCATTTCTGTCTATGAACTGTCTGTGACAATACTATCTACAGGGGGGGGGGGGGGGAGGCACTTTTTAAGGTCGGGTTCATTATGATGTGAAATACGTGTTCATATGCGAAATGTGTCATTTATTGAATATGTTGTGTGACCAACCCGTGGGGAATGAGGCAACAGGAAAACTCTTTCTTGAATGTGAAAAAAAGCATGCAAAAGGGTTTGTAACCTCTGCTTGCCATTCAATTACATAAGTTTAACTCCATGCATCAATATCATGCATGTTAATCTGCGCCGACTATTATATTTGGTCATTCCACCCCCTAAATCCGCCACTTGATGTAATGTCCGCGGTGGGCTGCAGTCCAGTGGTTCACTGGAAACCTCTCTGGTATGATAGCCTAAGGTTCGGCACAGTCAGCTTCCCCCCCCAGGCCTCAACTAGAAACCAATTTTAATTATGCTTCTTAAGTTGAATAGCAATACATTGTAACGTGCCGAAGAAAAAGTCATTTCGTGTATAATTCCATTCATTCTCAATATTTTAGACGGCTTGTAACTGTTCGAGCAACTTAGTTCCTTATTCTACTTATTTGGTATTTCAAACATAGGCAACAATGCAGATCTTTTATTGCGAGCAAATATATATACATGTATGTAGGCAACAATTAAAATCAACAATTCAAAGTTTCAAGCTGCACTACTTCTAACTAAATTGATGATTGGCCTTAGTCAAAAGATGAATACATCCATGTATATCAGTTTTGCATAGCAAAATGGAATAATTAAATTAAAATACATACACACAAACAACGGAATACAAAAATAACTAGTTCATGACACACTTATACAGGTATCAAACACCGATTTTCCGGACACTGAATGCTCCGGAAACCTCTTTCATACCGGATAACAGGCTTTTGAAAGTAATTTGCGTAGCAGCTGTACGTCGCCGTGTCGCCATGTGGTGCGTCGGGCCGTGTCGCCATGTGGCACGTCACCGTGTCGCCATGTTGGGTGCATGCCCACACGCGTCGGCCGTGTCACCATGTGGGCCGCGTCGCCAACATTGCCAGTGTCACCATGTGGGCGCGTCAGCACATCGCGCGTGTCACCATGTGGGCGGCAATCGCCACGTCGCCACGTTTCACACCCATGTCAGACGCGTCGCCATGTGGGGCTCCACGTCGCCCCCTGCCTCACCATCGTCCGCGCGCGTCGCCAACCGCCGTGCCCTCACACTTGCGCGCCCGCCGTCGCCCACGCTCGCCGCGCTGCCTCACCCCCATCGCTCGCCGCGCCCGTCGCACACCCCCCGCCGCTCGCTCACACCATCGCTGGGCCCCGCCGCCTCGCACCCCCCCCCCCCCCGCTCCCCTCACCCACTCGCTGCGCGCCCCGCCGTCCGCACCGCTCGCTCCGCTCTCACCCCCACTCCGCCTCGCGCCACCGCTCGTTCGCCCACCTCGCCCCCCCCTGGGCCGCCCCGCTGAACGCCACCTAGCCCAGCTGCTCACGCCATGTAGACTCCTCGCCACGCGCTACTCACCCATGCTCGCACATCTCAATTCTATCGCTCTATGAACCTCCGGTCCTCGTCGAGACATGACTATGTAACAGCGGGGGGGGGCACTCTTTTTACCGCGCCGTGAGGGCTTCCCACCTCACTCGCAATCCCGCTCGCACCATGTGTCACTCATCCCCCGCGACATGCTCTCCACACATTTACTTGAACTCACTGGTTGTGCTTGAAAGCCGTGGGGCATGAGCGACACAAACCACGCAAAAAACCACTCCTTCTCATCTGCCACACTATGCTCTCACAACACCCCCCCGCTCCCGCACACACACGCCGCTTCACGCTGACCTCTGCTTTGACATTCAAATGATTACATAATCTTAACGACCCACCAATCATATCATCATGTATCAATCGCAGGTAATTCGCGCGACTCCATTATATTTGCTCAACCTCCACCCCCCTAACCTCCCGCCCCACTCCCCGACGCCTCGCACCGTCCCCACATGACGCTCGTGTACCTCTGGCTCGACTAGTAGCTGCTTTTTCCCTCCGCTGAGTCTACGCACACCTCCTGTCCAACGCGCCCCGCCACGTCCGACTCGCCCAGCGACACTGCTCCCCCCTGACTGAATCCGAAGCCAAATCTCATATACCGTAAACTGAGACACGCGCTCCGCAATGCATCGCCGTATGCTCACCACACGCGCTGAATCATACGAGACCCCGGCGCACCAAACCCCGCACCACACGCCTACAACCACTCCAAATGTGGAGTCGCGCTTGAACGGCGAGTGCAGCGATGTATATGGTGTACAATGTACATCGTATATGTGTCTGGCATCTCTGCGGCTGAGTCTTTGATGACAAGAATAAATTTGGTCTCATATATATTTCTGATTTTCCTGCAAACATAAATAGACAGAATTGTCAGAATAGCCTTTTAATAGCTCACAAACTCTCAACACGGTCTATGCCTGGCGCGCAATTTATACATGCAATAATGGCCTATAGATATCCAATCGCTCCACATGTACGCTCGCGGTCGAGTCTGACCGCTCGCGTCGAGTGGCCAACTTCCGCAGTCGTCAGTGTAAAACGCGTGCACAGCTTCCATAGATCGGCTTGATAGCGCATTGGGAATGTTGGTATAATTCGGCAACGTCGCCAACTCAAAGTTGGCAGTGTAAACCCAAGCTTTACATGATGTTTGGCCCACAAGGAAGTAAAAAAAATTTTTAAATCAGGAAAATATTAATTATAGTGCTTATAACTGCCAGAACGCTAGCATAGTGTAACTCGAGAAACCACCATACTGCGGTTTTAGCACTTCCTATAGATCAAAACCTTAAGTATAGTTGATCCCAAGGACGAATCACTTTAGACACTTTTCAACTTTGAATAATTTGTATATCACTGATCTGATATTGCTAATGCCTAATGTGAAGACTTCAATATTAATTTAGTGACAAGATGACTCATGTCACAGCGTCAACTGTCTTAGTCTCTGTGACATTAATCTAGACGTACATCATTATCCCAGCAAGGATAATAGGTCCTAGGTTATTAATAATAGTAACCCGATTGAGAGGTGAACAGTAAAACAATTCAGTGTCAATGTTGTTCACACTAGATCTAGATCTATACAATCATTTCTACTAACAGCGATTGACTGTTGGAAGTACATTCAGTATTGACGCAAATAACACATACATTCGCGAACTTTCTGCAAATGATTTTAACCTACAAGACACTGTACTTCACAAAAAAGTGTTATTTCACTCTCCTGTGCCGCTTAGCCCATGTCCTCAGAAAGATGTCTGATATCTGACGCTTTCCCGCCCTGCCCTTTCAACCTGTGAACTTCGCAATTTCGGGCACAGTGATCGGCTTTTCCTACCATGAAGCTATAACACGATATCAAACGAGCCCTAGGTCGAGCCGTTTAGATTTGTGCCGCAATTCTGAATTTCCTCGCTACCTATACCTTACCAAGTAGGAGGAAATATTTCCCCCTTCTTTTTACACCTCTTGACCTTTGACCTTTTGACCCCCACTTCGACACTCCCAACCTCGTTTCGATTACCCCCCTACGTCCCGACCTTCGAATCCCGTACGTCCGAGCCGTTTAGATTTGTGCCCAACTGTTTGACGGACGGAACGCACCGCACGCACGGCAGACGACGCAACGCAACGCACGCACGGTCATGCGATTCTACAAGGCTGCGCGTCTGACTTTGTCAGATGAGCTAAAAAAATAAGTCCCACTTTCTAACGTAAAGAAAAGTGACGACTAAAATTCAGTTAACAGCTTTCATTACGTGCGTGTCAGGTGCATGTCACTGGTCGTGCCCACAGGCACTTATTAAAATATAGTTTTTGTGCAAAAAAATAAATAATATATATATATATATATAAATAACTATATATTTATGTGTCAGTGTGCAGCAGCTAGCGTGCGGCAGCCAGCGTGTGTGCAGATGAGCATTTGACGGCATTTTACAGGACATTGTCGGCAATAATAGGTGAAAGAGAGTAGAGAAACATTAAGACTTGGTAGTAAAATAGATTTCGTATTTATTTAGCATTAATATTTTATTGAAACGCTCCAAGTGCCTGTGGTCGGTCCTCACTCCCGCCACGATAACCCCTGCGACATATGAACTTATTGTTATGAGGTCATAAAAACACTGGGCCACTGTACATGCTGCCGCAATCGATTTATTAGATTGTCTGTCGACTGTTATTAGATGTTCGTGTGGCGAATCATGGCGTTTGAGGGAGTTCATGCCCTCGGCTTAATGTTTTGGAATTATCCCCGTCTACGTTCAGGAAGCGGAGCGTATTGTTAAGGATCCCTCATCAAGTTTTAGGCAAAATCCCCTTTACTTGATTTTTAGCTCACCTTGACATCGTCAAGCTGAGCTATTGCATGGATCGCTCGTCCGTCGTACGTCCGTCCCGTCAACATTTCGGCTAACGTCCAACGAATAACTCAGGAACGACGTTTGCCCACATGTTTGAAAATTAGGTATAGTTGTTACTGCTATGCTCCCATGTTAACGTCCTATTTTTGGAGGCACGCCAGTCCGACGTACTTCGATGCCACCGACAATTTTTTGGCAAACAAATGGGAATTGGCATTAGTCAGTTCAGGTTCAATGGATTTTCTCATTTTTGGTATGTGAAATGAATAAGGGCTAGGGCTTTTGATATTTAAAAAAAATTAATGCAAATTTAGGTAGGAGGTTTGGGCAATATAGTAGGCAATTATATGATAGACACAAGCAACATCTTGTGGTGTCAGCACCGGTCTGGTTCGTTTACAAGATTTCCCATTGGACAATATCTTTAATGCAAAAATTGGTATTTCCTCTCCACCCTGCCGATAAAACGTCTATATTTAGAGTAAAGTTTTAGAAAACGCCATCGCCACAAAGCGGGTATTAGCGCCATCTACGCGTCACAAATTGTGATTCATTTTGGTTATAAATTATTGGATATACAGATGGCAATCGTTTCTATAATGTACGTCGGATGGTTGCTCAATAAACTGACTTCTTCTTCCCTCACTCATTTGTGTCCTTTTTTGTGGTGAGCTACAGTGCAACTTTCATTCATTTTCAACTTTATTCGATGGCTAACACTATGTGCCACCTATATGGCTCATTTCTCCAAATAACGTACATGTGAACTTTTAGAGCGTTTTGATTGCCCGCGTACACGTGTAAGTGAGCAGCAGCTGACGTCCACTGATGGACGTCAGAGCACTAGCGATTAAGGGCGGGCAACAGGGCACGTGCCCCGGGCCCCCCACATTTGGGCCCCCCCATTTAGAGTATCCTAAAATTTTACAAAACTGTCGTAATTGTGATCCACAAATTCTTAGCATGTAACGTTGAAGTGATGCGTTTCCCATGCTGTTTCTCTGACTGAATTTGCTGTTCAGCTGAAGGACACTTTCCCTAATACCAAATTGCTCGAGAATCTATCTTTCATTGATGGTCCTCGATATGTAGCAGTGAAAGGTCATTTTTAAAACTCAAGTTGATTAAAAATCACATGAGAACCACGCATGAGCAACAGAGACTGGTAAACCTCAGTATTCTGCGCTATTCGAAAGTGACATTTAAATATTCGTTGAAACACGATGAGATAACTCTCTGAATTTGCAAGCATGAAAGTGGCAGAAAAAATACAGACTATAGGGCCCCCACACAATTGCGTGCCCCGGGCCCCCCACACGCTTAGTCCGGCCCTGCGTCAGAGACATGATACAACCAGAATTTTCATGATATTCACTACGCCAGTGTCATTCAGCATCAACCCTCCTACTCTAACAGCTGTCATCTGCCAGTGATGCTGATAGGGTCTATGTCCCCCAGGGTACTGCCGGAACGTACCCTGGTACTAAATACTACTATCTAATATGGCCGGACCGCTACCTCGCCTACTCTCACTACGAGTCTAGGGAGTCGCCTACGCCTACTCCCTACCCTAACCATATCAGCTAGATAGTTACCAGGGTACGTTCCGGCAGTGATATTTGACCCAATGAGCGCCAGTGAGAGTTGAAATTGCCGCGCAACCGAAAATAGCCCCGTTTCCCTTGTTACACACCTTGCATTTAGGCGCGTGTTTGTTGACACATAGCTTAGTAACGGCTAACCCGACTAACGTCAATATAGGTATTCTAACCCTAGCAATACCATTTCTTGGAGCTGCGTAACGCTCATAGGGTCTATGTACCCAGGGTACTGCGGAACGTACCCTGGGTTACGTCCGGTTATACCGTAACGTACCCTGGTAACTATCTAGCTGATATGGTTAGGGTTAGGGTTAGAGTTAGGGTTAGGGAGTAGGCGTAGGCGACTCCCTAGACTCGTTAGTGGAGTAGGCGAGGTACGGTCCGGCATATTAGATAGTAGTATTTAGTACCAGGGTACGTTCCGGTATCGACCAGTCTTAAATATTATTCATGACCTGGGGTCATCATACGAAAACGAGGCTAAGCTAGGCATTTTGTAAACAATGCTGCTCAGGCAGGCAACGACAGAGGGGGTACACGCACGTACACGCGGGTACACGCATGTACACACGGGGATACACGCACGTACACGCAGGTACACGCACGTACACGCAGGTACACGCACCTACACGTACACGCACGTACACGCACGTACACGCACGTACACCCTGTATAGGTATATACTATATATATAAGTGTAAGTGTGCACAGTGCAGCCGCGTAAGGAATGGCAGCCGCAAGCGTATGTTGCAAATAGGATTTGGATGGAATTTACAGGAAACTGTCAGCAATAATAGGTGAAAGAGAGTATAGAAACATTAAGAATTTGGTATTAAATAGATTTCGTATTTATTTAGCATTATATTTTATTGAAACGCTTCAAGTGCCTGTGGTATTTCAGTAAGTATTTCAGCGTTATATTGGGGGGAAAAGTTTGGTAGAGATGGTGGCCGAAGCAAAAACTTGGTGGCCTCGGGCCTCCGGATCGGCACTAATTTCGAACGCTGTCAATAAAGCTCATAGGGTCTATTTCCCTCAGGATACTGCCGGAACGTACCCTGGGTACGGTCCGGTATACCGGAACATACCCTGGTAACTATCTGATGTGGTTAGGGTTAGGGCGTAGGCGTAGGCGACTCCCTAGACACGTTAGTGGAGTAGGCGAGGTACGGTCCGGCATATTAGATAGCACCAGCAGAGCATATAAATCACGTTGATTTATATGCTCTGGTACCAGGGTACGGTCCGGTATCGTACCCAGGGTACGTTCCGGCAGTACCCTGGGGGACATCTAGACCCTCTCAGCGTCAATAAAGTGTAGTTTATTGATGGAAGAACAGTGATTTTTATTAGCGAGGCGGTGTTTTTGGATATATTTCTGTGTGGCGGCTGAGATTTGAGCGAGGCGGCCGCCTCGCTCGTGTCAATGCAGGGGAAACACTGAATAGAATACTAAGTCCTCCACACGCCAATCCGTAATTCGCTCTCTTTATCATCAACCCAATACTTGAAAAGTATACCTAGATATGTAGTCAATAACTAAAATGCAGATCACAGCGTTGCACTGGTTTTAAACCTGTTTTCGACATCTATAATAATACAATGAACCAAATTGGTTTCCAACAAGAAATTCATAGATATTACAATTTCTATAAATTTCTAAGTTTGGCCAGAGCTGCTACTCAAGCTTTGTTGAACCACCTGGTGGGACCTTGATATATTTTTATGTATTACGGACATGGTAGACAGTCAAATGGTCAAATTTCTGTTTTAAAATAGAATATGATATATAGCTTGCCCATAGCCATCGTATTTGTAAAACCACAATGAGGAAGTATTAAAAATAATGGCAGTCTTCTGGTAGCTGTAAGTACAGACATAGACATGATACAAGAAGTCCCCCAGCCTGGCAAATCACTGCTGATAGGGTCTATGTCCCCCAGGGTACTGCCGGAACGTACCCTGGGTACGGTCCGGTATACCGGAACGTACCCTGGTAACTATCTAATATGCCGGACCGTACCTTGCCTACTCCAAACCGTACCCTGACTTTCAGCCGATGTCGTAATACATATACCGCTTGTCAGCAGGAAACGCGCCGCTTTATTCTCCCGTTCCTTGTTTCCGGTCCGTTCCCGCAAAATATTTGTTTCAGTATTCGTGTAATTATTCTACAAGTGTCAGCGAGTCTATACGTTTCCAACCCATTAAGATAATCATACAAATTTTCCTGTCCCACAACACTTGGAGATCTTCTTGGAACCATCTTTCAAAAATCTCGGGCGAAAATGCGCGAAAATGTCGTAAACATTGCGAAAGGAAAACGCATTCCCGATCAACGTGATATTTGCAAAAGGATTGCGCGCATCAGTGTATTATGTATATAGGTTGAAATTTCTTATTGCATGTTTCACAGTTTCATACTCCAATCCAACTTTATAAAGATATAAATATTGGCGGTCTGTATGTATATTTCAAATTTTGCGACATCAGTAGTGGACGGAGCAGGGACAGTCAGGGTACGGTGGGGAGTAAGCAAGGTACGGTCCGGCATATCAGATAGTTACCAGGGTACGTTCTGGCAGTACCCTGGGGGACATAGACCCTACCAGTACCAGCCAAATCACTGCCATATCTACAAATATATAAGGTTGCCCATGATTTCACCTCATAGAAGACGCAATAAATTATATAAAATGACACTAATGTAAAACTATCATGTTGAATGCTATCACATCTAGCCAGTCTTTACTGTTTTTCGCACGCAAGCACTTCCCCACGCACGTCTCTGTGAGCCCCCACCAGCTAATCTAACCAATCATGTCGCTCTTCTTGAAGATAACATGAGTGGCCTTGTAGCAGGCGAGGCATCCAATCAGAGAGGAGCTTACAACGTACGACAAGGCTGTCCCCGTCAGGTGTACGACGTAGCCCATGAATGCTGACAGCAGGATCTGTGCGAGGAAGTAGGCGGAGTCTAGCACAGCCATGTTGGAGCCGACGCCTCGTGGCTGCTGCTGCTTCTTGTTGCTCGCTCGCGATGCGGGCGTATCACAGAAATAAACCTGCGAGATTCAATATCACAGAAATAAACCTACGAGATTCAATATCACAGAAATACACCTGCAAGATTCAATATCACAGAAATAAACCTGCAAGATTCAATTTAACAGAAATACACCTGCAAGATTCAATATCACAGAAATAAACCTGCAAGATTCAATATCTTTGAACTTTTACCTTGATTACCTTACCTTCAGAACATTTACCTTGATTTTTCATTGATTTTTCAGTTACAGCAGAGTTACTCCGACTAATCAGCGACGAGCCAATGTTGAGTGCGGGGTAGTTCTAAATTCTCTAATCATGGCGGTTTTGTTTACGTTGGAAGTTAAGAAAGTCTGATAAATTGGACAATAGTTGTGACTATTCCAGAAGAGAAGGAACCGCGTGTGGATTTTCAGATTTCCTGATCCCGGACAATTAAAACGGTATCAAGGTCTTTGTGTTCGGTTGTCTGATTGCTGAGATCTAGCCATTTGTATTCGCGACTCGGGTTATAAGTTGTGACAAGTAATTTTTCGCAATGGTCAAAAACAGTGGTTTGCCATCAAGTTTAACGGCTCTAATGTGGAATCGAGGTACAGGGGTGGATTAATTGTTGTGCATTGTTGAAGTGGATACATCTGGCTGTGATATGGTGCAAAAGTTGATAGAATAAGTGTGAATTTCTGTCTGGGGTTGGAGCTGAAATGAAAGGTTACTGTGATCGCCAGCGTGCGGAAGTTAGATCCCCTCTTCTCTTTATATATATAACTTTTTTCTTCTTTTTTTTTCGCCTCAGGTCCCTGTGCTACTTCTAACTAATTGAATTGCTAGTCAAAGATAATACATCATGTATATCATTTGCATAGCAAAATGGATAATTAAAATTAAATACATACACACAAACAACGGAATACAAAATAACTAGTTCATGACACACCTTATACAGGTACAACACCGATTTTCCGGACACTGATGCTCCGGAACCTCTTTTCATCCGGATAAAATGCTTTTGAAAGTATTTGGCGTAGCAGTGTACGTCGCCGTGTCGCCATGTGGGTGCGTCGCCGTGTCGCCATGTGGGCACGTCACCGTGTCGCCATGTGGGTGCATCGCCACGTCGCCGTGTCACCATGTGGGCGCGTCGCCACATTGCCGTGTCACCATGTGGGCGCGTCGCCACATTGCCGTGTCACCATGTGGGCGCGTCAGCACATCGCCGTGTCACCATGTGGGCGCATCGCCACGTCGCCGTGTCACCATGTAGACGCGTCGCCATGTGGGCGCGTCGCCACGTCGCCGTGTCACCATGTGGGCGAGATTTTACCCAGCGCAGCGGGTACCCGCAGCTAGTCTAATATATATTTGAGTTCGTATGTATGTATGTATGTATGTATGTATGTATGTATGTATCTTTCCTATAGGCGGCCAAACCGCCCAAGCGATCTGGATGCAATTTTCACACGGCCATCTGTTATACCCGGGGAGTGTTCGTAGCTGAAAAAAACCTGCCAAACCGTCAAACTCACCGAAAAATCCGTGAAAAACCCCTCAATTCGTCAATCTTCACACATTATCAGCACTGACTGTACAGACTGTCAGTGCTGCCACAGAAAGAAAAATCGATTTCCTCATCTCATCCGGCTGCTGGTATTGTGAAACCGAAACCGGTACTAAAACAGAGCACAACCAGGATATATTTATGTGTCAGTGTGCGCGCAATGGCGGTGGCGTGTGTTTACAGTTGAAACGCTTCAAGACAATATCCAATGGACACAGACCCCACTCGCTGGCCTGTCTCTATCTATACTATATACCCAATTTCGTTTATTCATCCTACGATCTGACAATGGATAGCTGTACGTGGTCAGCTCAACAGTTCGAGACGCCAGCAATCTCTACATATTTCCACCAGACAATAACACGCAAACCATTGATTATCAAGAGGTTTTCAAATGAAAACTGCAACCCATTCGTACATGCTGTTATAATAACTTTTTCTCACTTGCACCATATTACTTTTATGTTCCAGGGGTTCTAAGTTGGGTTCTGCTGTCATATAAATGTCATACGTAACAGTTTTCCCCCATGCTTATTATCTTATTAAACTGATTTCCAAATATTGATATTGTGTGCAATGTTATTGTCGATTTTTACCCAATGTTCCTATTGTGTCCCATTATTAGTAGTATGAATTAGTAGCACGATTTTACCCAGCGCAGCGGGTACCCGCAGCTAGTTGTTTATATAAGAGCCAAATCCGGGTGTACCAGTACTGAAAATTCCAAGATGGTTCGATTTAACACGTGTTAACTATTGCATGAGCTGCTGCTACATGTTTATACAGCCGGCTTTGTTATTCTACTGACACAGACACAACACCCTGGACAACATCCACAGCATTTCCTCGATATTCTGTTAGATCACATCGTAGGTGTTGAATACTTCATTCGAGTAACCAAATTTATTCTGCAATTGATGCAGCTGCAACTTACTAGGGTGTCGATTACGTATAGGACCATGGGAAATTAAACCTAATCACCCACACGTAGGAATAGGCATACGATCGATCATGCTATGGTGCTATCACGCCCACCCGCACGCACGCACGCACACACACACAAATACACAGATATACACGCACACACACATACATGCATCCACGTGCGTACACATGGACGCAAAAGCACGCACTTACGCACGGACACACACACACTTGCAAGCACATACATACATACATACAAGCACGGTACGTACACACGGGCACAAATGCACACCCCGATACAAGAACAAGCGGTGACACAGATGAACACAAGCACGCACGCCCCTGGAGGACCTACTGGATCAGGTATGGCGTACTGAGTTTCGCTATGCAAATTCTCAACCTCAGTTATCACCACGCGTGCAACATTCTCGGCCGTCACGTCACATGATCAGACGAGCGCGCGCCGCTCACCTTGGTCGTAGAGCTCTCTCTCCGGCGTGCCGGCCGCCATGTTTGGGTCGCCGGCGTAGACTATGTGACCGACGAACTCGGTGTAGAACATGTTGTGGCACATGATGGCGGTCCACGTGAGCACGTGCGAGCAGAAGAGACGTCGAAGCACCGTCGGCGTGCGCGCAAAGTTGCTCACGGGCGAATAGAGGGCGCTGGCGGCGGAGGCGATGACGCGGCCCGCGATCGAGCGGCACATCTGCGAGCGGATCCTGTCAAGCCGGAACAGCTTGATGCGGTGGAAGGAGCGCCGCCGCGCCGGGGTCGCAGTGGCGCCACCTGGGAGGAGGGGGTCGGCCGGCGACGCCGCATCGCGCTCCGCATCCGGCGTCACACGACCCTGGTTGCTGTTTGTCTCGTATCCGGACTCCGCGCCTGCGTGCGACGGCGTCGCATCCTCCTCGCTCTCCGTCGCCACTCCCGTGCGCTGCCCGCGGCGCCGCCTGGTGTATGGGCGGTCGTCGGCGACGGCGAGCGTCGCGAGCAGGGTCAGCGCAAAGAGTGCGATGAGGAGAGCGAATGCTGATCGCTCCTGCGTGCCCAGCAGCTCCCCCAGCTGGCTGCCTCGCCAGTCGAGCGCGGTGACGAGGTAGCCGACGCAGCCGCCCGCGCTCAACATGAACGCGTAGATCGTGAAGGCAGTGTCCTGCGCCGCCGTGCCCGTGCACATGTCCGACAGCAACGCCTCACACGGGTTGAACGCCGCCTGCGAGCAGAAGTCGAGCGCGACGACGCCGATGCACAGCAGCAGCAGTCCGACGGCGTGCGCGTGCGCGCCTCCCACCCGCACCCCGATCGACTCCGCGTAGGGGATGAGCAGCAGTGACACGAGCACGCCCGCCGAGATGCCGACGATGAACGGGCGGCGGCGTCCGAACGCGAGCGTGCAGCGGTCGCTCGCCCGTCCGATGTGTGGCACGGCGAACAGCCCCACCAGGGGGCCGAGGCCCATGATGGCCGTCATGAACATGTCGCTGGCGCCCATCTTGAGTAGCATCGGAGGAACGTAAGTGAAGATGGCGCTCGCCGAAAACTCGAGCCCGCACACGACCGCGTTCAGCAGGATGAGGTTGAGCAGTGGTGGCGCCCTCTTCAGAGGCGGCGCGGCGCCGGAGGCAGACATGCTGCGCCTATGACAGATGCAGACGCTCAGTTACCAGGAGTGACAACACAACAACAAGAGACGACTGAGAGTAACAGCTGCTCGCAACACAATTCTCTTCCAGCCCACAAGGTCCTTTATATATATAAGAGGTTCGTGATCTTAAAAACTAAACTAACCAATCTAATAATCAACAAGAGCCGCAGAGCGTCTGGGCTCATCCGAGGTCTGTTGCTACGATTATAAACGTAAAATTTCAGTCGTGCGTAGTACCACATTTGTTAGGCGCAGATATGCAGACACACCCCCTTGCCCCCCCCCGCAGGCTATGGCCCTGGATATACCTGCAAGATTCAATATCACAGAAATAAACCCTCAAGATTCAATATCACAGAAATAAATCTGCGAGATTCAATATCACAGAAATAAACCTGCGAGATTCAATATCACAGAAATAAACCTGCAAGATTCAATATCACAGAAATACACCTGCAAGATTCAATATCACAGAAATAAACCTGCAAGAGTCTGCAAGATTAAATACGTCAGCAAAACCTCATGACGTGAAGCGCGATGTACCTGGCATACTGTTCGGGAAGGTTTGGCGATATACGACAAAAAGAAAAAGCAGAAATATATAGTGGAAAAAAGATGGTTGGACTACAAGGAAGAAGAAAGGGAGATAGGTAGCGAATAAATGGTACAGAAAAAGGACACTGAGAATAAGGTTGGAAGAGGGAGGGGTAGGCTTGCAATGGCAGGATACGGGAAACAATTTATATATTCATGCAGCCATACGAGAAAGGAAGAGATTGCGCAGGTGGACCCAAAGAGTGATGAACAAGTCATCGAGTCAAGAGACATCTCTGCATGCATGGAATAGCCTACCTGCTTGTGTTTATGGTACTCCGTTACTAGTGTCAACGGCAGTGCTGTAAACGTTGCGAAACCGAAGCCTGTCATTGCCGTGACAACGTTGAGTAGCACGATGTGTCGAATGAACACCATCGACAACATGGCTAACGTAAACGAAATTATACCTGTGCAAAGAAACAAGTGACAAGTTTAACGATAACAGCAAATCTAAGCAATCCCAGCAAAACAACTCCTAACAGGAAGAGATATTTCAGTGTCTATTAATGATAATGTGCAAGCAATAACAATATTAGTTCATCAATCCAAGTCCACATAACTTTCTTCCCATGTATTCACCCCTCCATCAATGCAATCACCCATCTATCAATGCAGTACATTCATACAATCCTGCAATTTTTATCAATTGCCCATCCCATCTATCTGGCCATACATCCATTCATCCATGCAATTAATCTATCTATCCATCCATCCATGGGACACAGCACGTCCCATTCCATCACATAAATTCAGTAAACAACAACCTCGTCCATCTATCCACCTGTGTAATCATCGAATGTAATGCATGGTTAATTAACATGATTAACTTATTACCAAAAAGATAGGTGTTACGGATACCAAACTGCGCTATGACTCTCTCCAGTATGGTTGAGTAGGCTGCAGCTGTGATACAGTGGAAGAGCAAGCCCCAGCTTCCCATACGCACGCCTAAAAATTAAAACAAAACATTAATCATAGCCAAGGCTCGACACTAGCGGTGGCCCGGTGGCCCGGGGCCACCAAAACTTGATGTCGGGCCACCAAAATTTCCA
>NW_014577931.1:15055-21012 GCF_000485595.1 Priapulus caudatus
CTCTCTCTCTCTCTCTCTCTCTCGCCGCTTGGTGAGCATTAGCAATGCTTCTTTTACACCTCTTGACCTTTGACCTTTGACCCCCAGCTTCGACATCCCAACTCGTTTTGATGATCCCCCCCAACGACCCGAATATCGTGACCGTACGTCGAGCGGTTAAGATTTGTGCCCAACTGTTGACGGACGGACGCTCGGACGGACGGACGCACGGACGGACGGACGGACGGACGATCAAGCGATTCTACAAGCTGCATCTGACTATGTCAGATGAGCTAAAAACAGGAAATGTAAATCTTTCCTGCTTTCTGTTCTTCTTCCGGCCCACAAGGGCATTTCGATATAAAAGGTTTGTGATCTCAAGCAAAACTAACCACTCTAATAATCAAAAACAGGAAAAGTAAATTATTTCCAGGCACTAAAGATGTTTGCAAAGCTCATTGCAACAACAGTGACAATGAACCGAATCTCCAACTAGGACTTCAACACCACTACTATATATAACTAATGCCCCTATAAAAGCCGCTACACAATATAGCCCAAGCGTGAAGTATACGGCACTGAGCTTACCTGACACTGGTAGTGGTGCGATATTTTCGCTTCACGTCCACATCAACCAACACGCTGGAACTCTCCTCGGACAACGAGCTATCGGCGTCCTCCCCAATCACCGCCGTACACACCATGCTGTCAGCAGCTGGCATCTACCCGGTAGGTTCCGCTAGCAGACACTGACGCGCCTGGCTCTCGTGCGGGGGAGGGCGAATCGAGTCGCGGCTGAACTGGCAAAACGATCGCTTACGTCAGTAACATTTACCACCTTTAGACGTGTATCGCGACACTGACATGTGTTTAATTATCGTGAAAGTAAAGTAGGTAAGAATAGTCTGCAAGCAATAATATAACTCGTCAATTTTTCAACAGAAAGTTGATAGTTTAAACGCAGCTTTATGTTCACAGGAGAATGAGAGTAATCAAGCATGCAGCATTAGTGCATTACTAACATGCAAATACCTCAATTCCGCTCACAGGTGATCGCTTATTCATGAGCTATGTAACCATAGTGTTGAGATCATCGGCCAAATCCAGTGTTGCAATAGAAGTACTCGAGAGTTACCTGTGAACACAACAACTGCTTCTATTGAATAAATTTGACAAATCTCTTTTTAACTATTGCAATTTTAGGGGTGGCTCCATTACTACGACACGTACATTCGAATTTGAACAGATTAACACAGGTAGTTGATTCGACGTTATTATTTTTTCATCCATATATTTATCTAGAATAATCTTGGAAAGCTCATTTACTGTTTATACAAATCTAATCTCCAGAGTTGAAGGCCATACTTCTTAGTTATTTTTACCAAAGCAAATGGCACAATCTAGTCGTTCACAAGGTTCTGTGTAAATAAATCCCATGGGAATATACTACATCAGATGATCAATATTCTGTACTGATATCACCTCTCATTCACACGAGCATGTCGCTGGTTCTACGTTTCACTGTTTCTCTAACTACACTAATTGTCTAAAACATGTTAATGCATATAATCGTATTTCTCATCCTTGTCGCGTTCCTACTGTCCCAAAAAAATCAATATCATTGAACCACCGTTTTACCCGCAGAAAAAAAGCAGTTTAACTGCAACAAACAAAAACCTATTAGAACCCAACGTCCCAACGTTGGAATATAGCAATTACACTGATCGCTTTTCTTTATATATGCCTGCTGGTTTACAAACTTCTTTACTAACAGTCTAACACACGACTGACTTCGTAAACCCATTGAATTTTCAGTCCCGACATTAAAAATCACGCGGATGTCGGCAGGAGACATGTGGAACAGAGGCCTTGAATGTTTGGCAAGGAGCATAAAATACTGATCAATGGTGAATGAAACTTTCATTAGCATGATCACAGTTTCTAGTCCAGCACAGGAATTTTTTGGTTTAATCTTACAAATAACAACGAATTCATGTAAGCAAGACTTTACAGTCTGTGTATTTATATAGTAAGTAGCAATTTTTTTATATAAACTTTTTTTATATAAGTCCTTGAGTAAATGTGATAGTTCCGGACTACTGCACTACCAGGAATTTTGCACCCTGCAGTCACACAGTGTGAGCAGATATTTTGAGAACTTCACCTACTTAACTCTAGCATTAGCAGCTAACTAGAACGTTTGCACGGATAGAGGAACGAGTTGGAATTAGGACAGAATGTTAGCAGCTCAACGGACGGGCGAATAAATTAGGGCAAATACAGCGTTCACTTTCACACAGCTCAGTTATGCTCAACAATGAACAATAACATTCTGCTCTAGTTTCGCAGGCAACTCCCTACAACAATACAGTACCAATGGCCATACTACAGCAGTAATAAATCAGAGCAACAAAAACAGCCTCTACACCTCAACTGCAAATTAAGAAAGCTTTACCACACCGCACACGTGTCGATTATGTCTTGGACCGTGTACTAATCCGCAATCGTAGGGGTGGGCACCTACAGGTTATTTCGGTAACAATTCACAGGTCAGCAAGTACGACAAAGACATAATTCTCTCCCATTCTAAAGCCTATATCAGATATTGCATACATCAGTTTATTGCAGAGATGCAAGAGTAAGTAATAATTCCACTCACAAGGTCTCACACGTGACAACCATTTCATTCCTGGTCGCAAAGATTTCATAGCGCTTCAAGTATTTCGAACATCCAGAAATGAACCCAAGATGCAAACATCCAGATAGTTGCTGAGACAGATGAAGCAGAGACAGCTTCGCTTCTTGGGTCATATAATGAGAGCAGCAGTTGCAGAGTGTATGTGTGACTGGCAAGATCGAAGGTAGAAGACCCAGAGGGAGACCACGGTGAAAGTATATATGGACAGTCCGGTGAGGAATGTTGGAGGGGGACATACTGCTGCCGGTCTCTTACATATATGACGAACGATAGAACACAGTGGCGATCTGTGTTAGCCGAAGTCCAGATGGATATCATTATTATGGCACCCTGATGATGACGTATTTTGCACGCCCACAATGTCATCTATTTAGCAGCTCAGCAGATCTGCCTTTATTAATAATGCATTCATTTGATTCAAACAGATGCTGGCGGAACATTACGTGTGCTAATTCAACGCGCGTATATTGCATCATGCAATGTCTCAGTAATGTCTGCCGAGGTTACGCATCTCATTATACGGCCCCCTGTCAGCACACTAACGACGTGTTCAGGCAAAAAATACTGCTAACATTGATGTAATCAGACGTTTGTCGCTGTAGTGCGGTTGAACACTTCTTCTCAGCATACCCTCCTTTAATCACAACCACTTTTTCTTAGCATTCCTCCTCTCTTCTCTACTCACACACATTTTCGTGAGGTGCCTCCCCTCTTATCTACTCACACCCAGTTTTTCGCAACATTACCCCCTTCTCTACGCACACACACTTTTTTGCAACATTCCTTCCCCCTTCTCAACTGACACCCACTTTATCTCAGCATCCCTTTTTCCTCCTCTACTCACACCCACCTCATCTCAGCATCCCTCTCTCCCCCTCTACTCACACCCGCTATGGTTTAGTCTTATCTGGCAGACCTTCTGGGTAAACAGTGGAAGCCAGTTGCTGGCTTCAGTCAGCCCGGGAAGTGTGCTGGCAACATAAACGTCATGCAAAAAGCCCGCCTGCTGAACTCACAGACATATGTACAGCAAACTGCAATTTTTCATCATACTCATAGGCCTAGCCGGCTACGTTGTTTAATTAACACAAATGCAGCGGTGAACAGCCGCTGTCTTTAGGCATGCCAGCTGTGACCACTTATTACCAGACGATAATAACAGCATCTATTATAATAATAACCGCGTTAATAATAACCAAGAAAGAAAAAATAACCGCGTTGTTACCAGAGGCGTGTTCAGGAGACATGAATGTGAATATGTGTCATATGCGAATGTGTCATTTATTAAATATGTTGTGTTGACCGCCGTGGGGATGAGGGCAACAGCAAAACTCTTTCTTGGAATTGTTAAAAAAGCTGCAAAAGGGTTGTGACCTCTGCTTTGCCATTCAATGAATTACATAATTTAACCCACGCATCATATCATGCATGTATCATGCAGGTATCTGCGCGACTATTATATTTGTCAATCCACCCCCCTAAATCCGCCACTGAGTCTGATGTAATGGTGTGTAATCTCTGGTGCCATAGTAGTGTTTTTCTCGCCTGAGTCTAGAATTTGTCAACGGCGAGTCGACTGCCCAGGAATGCTCTGATGAATCGAAGGCAAATCTCATATACGTATATGAGAAGGCTGAATGCATGTGGTATGTAGACAAGGCTGAATATAGAGACCGGGACAAGAGGCAGAAAGCGATAAAATAAATTGTGAGTGCGCTTGAATGGCCGAGTGCAGCGATGTATATGGTGTACATGTACATGTATATGGTGTCTGGCATCTGCGCTGATGTCTTTGATGACAGATAGATTTGTTCTCATATATATTCTGATTTCTGCAACATAAATAGACAGAACTGTCAGATGCCTTTTAATAGGCTTCACAAAACTCTCACACGTGCTATGCCTGGCGCGAATTTATACATGCAATAATGCCTATAGATATCCATCGCTCCACATGTACGCTCGCGGTCGAGTCTGACCGCTCGCTCGAGTTGCCAACTCGCAGTCGTCAGTGTAAACGCGCTGCACAGTTCATAGATCGGTTGATAGCGCATTGGGAAGTTGGTATAATTCGGCAACTCGCCAACTCAAAGTTGGCAGTGTAAACCCAGCTTTACATGATGTTTGGAAGGAAGTAAAAAAATTTAAATCAGGAAAATATTAATTATAGTGCTTATAACTGACAGAAGCTAGCATTAGTGTAACTCCGAGAAACCACCCGTGCGGTTTTAGCACTTCCCTATAGATCAAAACCTTAAGTTATAGGTTGATCCTCACGACGAATCACTTTAGACACTTTTTACTTTGAATAATTTGTCTTACATGATCTGATATTGCTAATGCCTAATGGTGAAGACTTCAATATTAAATTTAGTGACAGATGACTTATGTGCAGGTCAACTGTCTTAGTCTCTGTGACATTAATCTAGACGTACATCATTATCCCAGCAGAGATAATAGGCCTAGTTATTAATAATAGTAACCCGATTGAGAGGTGAACAGTAAAACAATTCAGTGGCAATGTTTGTTAACTAGATCTAGATCTATACACTCATTTTCTACTACAGCGATTTGACTTTGAGTGTATTCAGTATTGGACCACATAACACATACATTCGGCGAATTTCTGCAATGATTATTAACCTACAGACACTGTACTTCACAAAAAAGTTTTTCACTCTGTCCGTTAGCCCATGTCCTCAGAAAATGTCTGATATCTGACCTTTCCCCCACTGCCCTTTCACCTGTGAACTCCAATTTCGGCACAGTGATGGCTTTTCCTACCATGAAGCTATACACCGACTATCACGAGCCTAGGTCGAGCCGTTTAGATTTGTGCCGCAATTCTGAATTTCCTCCCTATACCTTAAGTTAAGGAGGGAATATTCCCCCTTCTTTTACACCTCTTGACCTTTGACCTTTGACCCCCAGCTTCGACATCCCAACTCGTTTTCGGATTACCCCCCAGTACTCGTGCACGTTTTATCTAGACCAATTTCATGAGCTAACCTTGCCTAGTAGTAGCAACGGTGGTGTATGTGCAGGCAGTGCTAGCACACGCTCTCTCTCCCTCCCAGACGCACAAGCACGCACGCACAGACACACGTGTACACACGCGAGTGCACCTACACACACAGACGCACGCACGCATGCACAGACACACGTGTACACACGCGAGTGCACCTACACACACAGACGCACGCACGCATGCACAGACACACGTGTACACACGCGAGCGCACGTACACACACAGACGCACGCACGCATGCACAGACACACG
>NW_014577931.1:29270-40156 GCF_000485595.1 Priapulus caudatus
ATGGTTGAGTAGGCTGCAGCTGTGATACAGTGGAAGAGCAAGCCCCAGCTTCCCATACGCACGCCTAAAAATTAAAACAAAACATTAATCATAGCGACACATTGAAACGAACATGCTATTATGTTTGAAGCAGAAGGTAAATCAGTAATCTTCCACCTATATTGATTTCACTAAAACTGGTTACCAGATGTTTTTATCACATTTACTAACAAGTGCCGCAGAGCGACAGCGCTCACCTGACGGCAGGTGTTCTGATGCTAAACTCACTGGCAAACGAATCCAGATGAGACGGGATACCAGAGAAGTGTTGCCGAAAGGAGATGTTGATCCTAACCGCTGAGCGTGCATCTTGCGCGCAGTTCCGCGGCAAGGCGCACGCGACCGCGGGAACATCCTACGACAGTATGCAGCGCTGGTAGCTATGGATCCGTGCGCCGAATCCATAGGCCGGCGCACGGATCCATAGCTGCCAGCGAACAGTCCAGAATTTTAGGGGGGCGACACAGAAGGCAGACATTTGGGACGTGGGAGGAACTTGCGACTTAGATGGGGGGGGGGCGAGAGCAAAGCTTTTGATTTGCCGGTGGTTCCATTTGCGTGTGGTCTTACGTGTTTTCACTAGAATTTGTACAGCGCCCCATGACGCCTGTCCTATGTAACACTTCATATGTGAACATCAGAGAGATGGCACCATGATTGCATGAAGAAACGGATGACGATGTTGTACGAGACAGTATGCGTATTATGTCGCTATTCGTAACATCGAACTGATTCCTCTCCGTATTGTGCGGTCATGCAGAAATGCAACTGTGATTCAGCCACTGTGATAGCAGGTTGGGCACGTCTCTGCCTACCGGCTGTAACATGTGGAAGGGGCGTTTTTTCAATTGAAACGTGAACCTCAAGCTAAAATGCGCATGCTGTATTTCATTCAAAAGCACTAAGACGACTAACTGCACGGCGACACCCATAGGTTGTGCAGAAACAAATTTTAAATGACAGAATGAACAATAGTACCTTGCTAAAATGGGTTGCTAATTTTTCTGACGTCATTCAATTGCCATATATTTGAATTGTAAAATGATGGGGGTAGGCATTATAATATGATAACTGGCAGTTAGAATACTATAATACACTATTGTAGCCCTGGTATTCTGCTGTTACTCTAACTCGTCGGGCCGGTGATCGTAGACAATGATGGTCGAAGAGGTTGTGTATATTATATAAGATATAGCCGTCTTTATTGGAATACATATGTGCTGCAGCTTACATGCGTGGGTCGGGTAGCCAGTGCCCACCCGACCCTCCTCGAAACTTCTTTCCTCTTCCTTATATATCTATCACCTTCTGCCATACGGCACCGCGCGTTATAACCAATGAGCAGCTCGTGTGCCGTATTGATTCCCTATAATTCCGCTGGCCGGGTGCAACATGTTCGGACAGGTGACTTTGAGTCATCAGCAGCTGTTGCCACCCCTGTACCGCGTTGCATCATCTCCGCTATGACGCAGTAACAATTCTCGTCTCCACACTATTGTAATAATTTATTGTTACGATGTAGCATGATTAATTGAGAGGCTTCAAACATATAGTGATGTATGGATTATGGTCAGAATTTGAAGTAACTGTAAACAAGAGCCGCAGAGCGTCTGGGCTCATCTGGGGTCTGTTGCTACGGTTATGAACGTACAATTTCAGTCGTGCGTAGTGACACATTTGTTAGGCGCAGATATGCAGATACGCAGTTGCGTACACATCATTGTTAGAACACGCTCACTATCTCCCCCCCATGCGATTTTGGTTTATTTTATTAAATGATACTTGCCTTTCACTTCGAATTTGTGTCATAGATTCACAGCTATCTATTTTTATCTATCTATAAAAGATTTCAACATATGAGCATGGATCTCCAAGTTTAATTAGAGGGGGCGGGGAGTCCTTCTCTCCCGCCGCCCTCCCCACTGCGTCCCGCCTCCCTCCCTCCTGCCTCTCTCCTCCCTCCCTTTGCCTACCACCTCCTTCCCCCTGACTCCAACCTTCCACCCCCTTACCTCCCATTCTCCACTCCCCTGCCTTCGACCTCCCTCCCCTGCCTCCCACCCCCTTGCACACCATCTCGCACGACCTAATTGTACCCCGTTTCCCGCTCGCATACACACCGTAATCACCGTTTTCCTGTCCCCGTCTCAATTTACACTCTCTCTCTCTCTCTTTATCTTAGGATTTCTCTCTCTCATCACTTAATTATATAAAAAAATTTAAAACCCAGCGATGATGCCTTTTACTGCCCCCTCAATAATACTTTGTTCCATGCCCCTGAGTGTAACAGTCATAGAAATCATAATATATAGTGTCTCTAATATTTCTATGGTAACAGCTTATGTTCGCATAACTGGTAAATAGATACGCACGGCCATAGCTACAACATGATATTTGTTAAGATTCAAGATGAAAAGTAAATATTATATATTATATGGTAACTAGTTATAATTTATTCGTTTAACAAAGTTACATGAGAATAAAATCTAATTTAAACTAGGCCTATAGTTGCCGCGAGATGGCGCGTGCAAGTGTAATCAATAATCAAAGATGGCATCGCCCTTCTAGCTCGCTGGGGATTGCCTGGAAATCCTACAGTAGGTACAGGCGGTAAAATCCAAGTAAGTATATTCAGGCAGGCTGATAATTTCGCTCAGCTGTGAGTTAACACGTGCATCTGGCAGTTGGCAGGCAACAATTATGATTAGAAGCGTGCCAGCCATGGGCTGCCGTGTTTTTGCCTCATGCGAGCATTCACTGATTCATCATTCAGCCTTCAGGCCCAGGGGCAGGGTGCTATAGACAGACTGCTTTAGAAAATAATATGATTTAAGGAGCGTAAACCTTGTTCAACAAACATTTGCTTTGCAATTAAACTGTGCAACTGTAGCCTCACATTGACAGCAGGTATGGGCTCTAATAATAGCAAAAGCAGTTCAGTCCTTTGTTAACAGTCAACAAATCAATGTTTAACCCTCCTCTTGAGGGTCAAAAGGTTATCCGACCACTACTCTTCGCAGTCAGTGGAAAGCATATTTAGGTCCTTTCAATAAAAGCATAAAAAATGCTAGTCACCGCTGAACAAAAAAGTTTTGTACAATCGCTCCGTCAGACGCATGTCCTCACAAAATGTCTAAAAATCTGCCCTGTGCCCCATGACCTTTGACAATTGACCCTCCCAATTTGGCAAAGTGATGGCTTTTCCTACCAGATGCTAATACAGCCGCCTATCAACGCAGCCTAGGGTCCGACCGTTTAGATTTTGTGCCGCAATTCTGCATTTCCTCCCTTAACCTTAAGTTAAGGAGGAAATGTTCCCTTCTTTTATACACCTCTTGACGCTGTGAACCTTTGACCCCCATGAGCTTCGACATCCCCCCCCCCGGCCAACGTCCCGAAATATCAGTGACCGATACGTCGAGTCCAGTTAGATTATGTGCCCACTGATTGACGGACGGGGACAGCCGGACCGCACGGACGCACGATGAGCTAAAAGCAAATTGCTGACTGGTACACACGTACAACACAAAAATAAGTTCTTATACATCAAACTAAAGGCATAAATTCGCACCATCGAATTATGCAAAAGTTGACGGATGTACAAGTAACTGGCACCTTGTGTAGTCCTAATAAGTACATTACCTTATAGAAACGCGTATTAGTTGTCCAATATGCACGGCTAATTTATTACAGAAATGTCTAATTAAATCCGTAATTTGCGTAATCTGGCGACAACGCGAGAATTTATGCGCAAAAAATAAACACAGAGTTCGGTTCGGTTGACTCACATGTTCGGCTGTAGGGATGTTTGAGCGATCGAATTGTTTGGTTCCCGGGTAAATTGTTTGCCTGTGTTAATTTTTGCCTAGTTGCGCACATATTATATGTGTCTGTGTAATCTTTCAAAGAACCGTATATTCATTTATTCCCGAATCACAAGAGTAAACCATAACGTACGGAATGCGCACTCAGACTACAAGGATACGAAATCACTGACGGCCGAGCAATAACGTGCGAAATGATCCGGTGCACTATAATCTTGTAATGAACACCGCCTCGCCAAGTTTGGACGCGGTTACGGCCGGCATGGACGAATTGTAACTTGCAACAACCGATTTCTTGGACTGCGGATTTACATTGACATTTCTTAGTAACACAGCAGTGATATTGGACAAACACTAATACGCTATTGGCTATAAGAGTAATGTACTTATTAACTAAACACAAGGTGCCAAGTTACTGTACATATCGTTAAAAATTGCATAATCGATGGTCGAATTATGCTGTAATACTAAATCAATTTACCCATTACCAAAACGAGTATTTGGTCACCAAATGCTTCTATAAACACAAAACATATTCACTACTAATCTAATATATATTTGAGTTCGTATGTATGTATGTATGTATTATGTATGTAATGTATGTATGTATGTATCTTTCCTATAGGCGGCCAAACCCCCCAAGACGATCTGGATGCAATTTTCACAGGCATCTGTTATACACCGGGAGTGTTCGTAGCTGAAAAGAAACCTGCAAACCGGGTCAACTCAAAACGAAAAATCCGTGAAAACACCCCTGACAATTCGTCAATCTTCACACATTATCAGCACTGACTGTAACAGTGCTGCCACAGAAAGAAAATCGATTTCCTCAATCTCATCCGGCTGCTGGTATTGTGAATACCGAAACCGGTACTAAAACAGAGCAGCAACCAGGAATATATTTATGTGTCATCTGCGCGCGAATGGCGTGGCGTGTGTTATCAGTTGAAACGCTTCAAAGACAATATCCAATGGACAGCAGACCCCACTCGCTGGCCTGTCTCTTATCTATAGCTATATACCCAATTTCGTTTATTCATGCTAACGATCTGACATGGATAGCTGTACGTGCGTGAAGCTCAACAGTCGAGACGCCAGCAATCTCTTAACATATTTCCAGCCACAGCAATAACACGCAAACCATTTGTTTAAGATAGATGTTATGTTTTGTTTTTGTTTATTTTGTTAATGTTGATCTTAGCATGCAGTTACGTATGCCATTTATATGCAGCAGACAAAACTTAGAACCTGACCCATAAATAGTAATATGGTGCATAATGAAAAAAGTATTTGACAGCATGTAACGAATGGTTGCAGTTTTTCATGAAGGGTTTAGAAAACTCTTGATACAATGGATTGTCGTGTTTAATTGTGTGGTGAATAGTAGAGATTGCTGGCGTCTCGAACTGTTGAGCTCACCACGTACAGATATCCATTTGTCAGATCGTAGGATGAATAATACGAATTGGGAATATATAATAGATAAGACAGGCCTAGCGAGTGGGGTCTGTTGTCCATTGAAGGATATTGTCTTGTAAGGCCGTTTTCAACGTAATACAAGTAATCACCCACCGCCATTGCGCGCATACTTGACACATAAATATATCTGGTTGTGCTTGTTTAGTACCGGTTTCGTTTCACCACAGACACAGAAACACAGAAAACAGATTCTAATATTCATCAAGGATTTTTCACTCCAAAGCTACAGCACAAAAACACAAAAATTTGTGAATTACATAAATAATCAAGAGGTTTTCAAAATGAAAAACTGCAACCATTCGTACTGGCTGTTATAATAACTTTTTCTCATTTGGGCACCATATTACTAATTATGTTCCCAGGTTCTAAAGTTGGTTCTGCTGTCATCTAAATGTCATACGTAAACAGTTTTTCCCGCCATGGCTTATTATCTTATTACATGATTTCTAATATTGATATTGTGTGGCAATTGTTATATTGTCGATTTGTTACCCATGTTCTATTGTGTCCAATTAATTAGTAGTATGAATTAGTAGGGCACGATTTTACCCAGCGGCAGCGGGTACCGCAGCTAGTCTCAATATATATTTTGAGTCGTATGTAGTAAGTATGTAATGTATGTATAGTATTATGTATCTTTCCTATAGGCGGCCAAACTGCCCAACGATCTGGATGCAATTTTTCACCACGGCCATCTGTTATAAGCCACGGGGAGTGCTTCGTAAGCTGAAAAAAACCTGCCAACCGTGCAAACTCACCGAAAATCCGCTGAAAAAACACCCTCAATTCGTCAAAATCTTCACACATTATCAGCACTGACTGTACAGTGACTGGCCCAGAAAGAAAAATCGGATTTTCCTCATCTGAGTTTCAAGGAGGGGCAATGCGCGCTCTGGTATTGTGAAACCGTAAGACCGGTACTAAAAGCAGAGCACAACAGGATATATTTAATGTGTCAGTGTGCGCGCAATGCCGGTGCGTGTGTTTACAGTTGAAAACGCTCAGTGCCTGTGATTACGACTGCATTGTTTTATCAAGAGGCTTTGAAATGAGAAGTGCAACCATTGCGTACATGCTGTTACAACAAATTAAAAAAAACCTTTTTTTTTTTTTTTTTTTTCCCCCGCTATTTTAGCATTCATATTATCTATTATGTTCAGGGTTTCTAACGTTGGGTTGTGCTGTCATATAAGATGTAATACGTAACGGGCGTTTTTTACCATGCTTATTATCTTGAATTAGACGATTTTGTAAAATATTTATAGAGATTCGCAGCTAACGTTTAGTAATGAGTATCAGCAGTAGTTTGATGAGGTTTACGATTGCGCTCAAAACATCAACGCATAAAAGGACGGCGTAACCAAGTGAGTAAACATTCTTTATTATTACAAATTTCCACCACTCGCTGGCCTGTCTGTATAACTATATATCGCTTTTTTATTCATGCTACGATTTCAGAACCATTGTACGCATTCGAAAGCTTGGCCTTTTCTGATTCAGTAGAAAAAAATTCCTTTATTTCAATGTGCATGGTTGCGCGCCAAGCATTACTAGACAATATTCCATTTGACACAGACCCACTCGCTGGCCTGTCTCTATCTATACTATATACCCAATTTCGTTTATTCATCCTACGATCTGACAATGATAGCTGTACGTGATCAGCTCAACATGTTCGAGACGCCAGCAATCTTACATATTTGCCACCAGACAATAACACGCAAACCAATTGATTATCAGAAGGTTTTTCAAAATGAAAACTGCAACCCATTCGTACATGCTGTATATAAATAACTTTTTCTCACTTTGCACGCCATATTACTTTTAATGTTCCAGGGTTCTAAGTTGGTTCTGCTGTCATCTAAATGTCATACGTAACAGTTTCCCCCATGCTTATTATCATATTAAACATGATTTCCAATATTGATATTGTGTGGCATATGTTATTGTCGATTTTTTACCCAATGTTCCGCTATTGTGTCCATTATTAGTAAGTATGAATTAGAGCAACGATTTTAACCCAACGCAGCGGTACCGCAGCTAGTTGTTTTATATAAGAGCCAAATATCCGGGTGTACCAGTAACTGAGAAAATTTCCCCAGATGGTCGATTTAACACGTTTAACTATTGGCATGGCCTGGCTGCTACATGTTTAATACATGCCGGCTTTGTTATTCTACTGACACAGACACTAACACCCTGGACAACACATCCACAGCATTTCCTCGATATTCTGTTAGATCACATCGTAGGTGTTGAATAACTTCATTCGGAGTAACCAAATTTATTCTGCAATTGATGGCAGCTGCAAACTTACTAGGGTGTCGATTAAGTATAGGACCATGGGAAATTAAACCTAATTCACCCACACGGTAGGAATAGGCATACGACTCGATCATGCTAATGGTGCTAACACGCCCACCCGCACGCACGCACGCACACACACACAGATAACACAGTATCATACACGCACACACACATACATGCATCCAGCCGGCGTACACATGGAGCCAAAAAGCACCACTTACGCACGGACACACACACACTGGCAAGCACATTACATACATACATACAAGGCACGGTACGTACACACGGGCATCAAATGCACACCCGCGATACAGAACAAGCGGTGAACACCAGATGAACACAAGCACGCACGCCCTGGAGGACCTACTGGATCAGGTATGGCCGTACTGAGTTTCGTTTATGCAAATTCTCAACCTCAGTTATCACGGCACGCGTGCCACATTCCTCGGCCGTCACGTCACATGATCAGACGAGCCGTGCGCCGCTCACCTTGGTCGTAAGCTCTCTCTCTCGGCGTGCCCAGGCCGCCATGTTTGGGTCGCCGGCGTAGACTATGTGACCGACGACATCGGTGTAGAAACATGTTGTGGCACATGACTGGCGGTCCAATCGTGAGCACTGCGAGCAGAAGAGAACGTCGAGCACCGTCGCGTGAGCGCAAAGTTGCTCACGGGCGAATAGAGGCGGGCTGGCGGCGGAGGCGATGACGCGGCCCGCGATCGGAGGCGCCAACATCTGGCGAGCGGATGCCTGTCAAAGGCCGGAACAGCTTGATGCGGTGGAAGGAGGCGCCAGCCGCGGCCGGGTCGCAGTTGGCGCAAATCTGGGAAGAGGGGGTCGGCCGGCGACGCCGCATCGCGCTCCGCATCCGGCGTCACACACCCTGGTTCTGTTGTCTCGTATGCCGGACTCCGGCGCGCTGCGTGCACGGCGTCGCATCCTCCTCGCTCTCCGTCGGCCACTCCCGTGCGCTGCCCCCCGCGCGCCGCTTGGTGTATGGGCGGTCGTCGGGACGGCGAGCGTCGCGAGCAGGGTCAGCGGCAAAGAGTGCGATGAGGAGAGCGAATGCACTGATCGGCTCCTGCGTGGCCAGCAGCTCCCCAGCCTGCTGCCTGCCAGTCGAGCGCGGGTGACGGAGGTAGCCGACGCAGGCTCGGCCCGCGCTCAGCATGATACGCGTAGATGTGAAGGCAGTGTCCCTGCGCCCGTGCCCGGTGGCACATGTCCTGACATGCAAACGCCTCCACACGGGTTGAACGCCGCCTGAGAGCAGAAGTCGAGCGCGCGACGCCGATGCAAGCAGCAAGCAGGCAGTCCGATCTGGCGTGCGCGTGCGCAGCCGTCCCACCCGCACCCCGATCGACTGCGTAAGGGGGATGGAGCAGCAGTGAGCACGAGCACGCCCGCCGAGATGCCGACGATGAACGGAGCGCGCGTCCGAGACGCGAGCGTGCAGCGGATCGCATCGCCGTTCCGATGTGTGGCAGCGGCAAACAGCCCCACCAAGGGGGCCGAGGCCCAATGATGGCCGTCATGAAACATGTCGCTGCGCCCATCTTGAGTAGCATCGGAGGAAACGTAAGTGAATGGCGGCTCGCCGAAAACTCCGAGCCCGCACACGACCGCGTTCAGCAGGAATGAGGTTGAGCAGTGGTGGCGGCCCTGCTTTCAGCGGCGGCGGCGGCACCTGGAGGCAAGACATGCTGCGCCTATGACAGATGCAGACGCTCAGTTTACCGGGTGACAACACACAACAGGAGAGTACTGAGAGTAACAGCTGCTCGCAACACAATTCTCTTCCCCAGACCACAAGGTCCTTTATATATAAGAAGGTTCGTGATCGTTAAAAACTAAACCTAACCAATCTAAATAATCCAAAATAGCGGAGGGGGAAATGTAAATTCTTTCCTGCTTTTTCTGTTCTATCTTCCTGGCCCACAAGGGCATTTCGATATAAACAGGTTTGTGATCTCAAGCAAAACTAAACCACTTACTAATAATCAAAAACAGCGGGAAAAGTAAATTATTTCCAGGGCACTAAAGATTGTTTGAAGCTCCATTGCAACACAACAAGTGGACAGATTGAACACGAATCTCTCAACTAGACATTCAACACCACTACTATATAAACTATGGCCCCTATAAAAGCGACTACAACAATATAGCCCAAGCCGTGAACGTATACGGCACTGATTTACCGACAGCTGGCAGTGGGTGCCGATATTTTCGCTCACGTCCACAGACCAACCAACACGCTGGGAAAACTCTCTCGCAACGAGCTTATCGTGCGTTCCTCCCCAAATCACCGCCCGTACACACCATGCTGTCAAGCAGCTGGCATTCTAGCCGTAGGTTCCGCTAGCTAGACACTGACTGGCCGGCTCTTCGTGCGCGGGAGGCGAATCGATGTCGGGCGGCTGAACTGCAAACACGATCGCTTACGTTCAGTTAAAGCATTTACCAACTTTAGACGTTGTATCGCGACACTGAACACTGTGTTTTTAATTATCGGTGAAAGTAAAGTAGGTAAGAATGCGGGGTTCTTTGCGCAAAGCCAAATAATATAACTCGTCAAATTTTTCAAACAGAAAGTTTGAATAGTTTTAAACGGCAGCTTTATGTTCACAGGAGGAATGAGGAGTAATCAAGAGCATGCAGCATTAGTGCCATTACGTAACATGCAATACCTCAATTCCGCTCACAAGGTGATCGCTTATTCATAGCTATATGTAACATAGTGTTGAGATCATGCGAAATCCAGTGTGGGCATAGAAGTACTCGAGGTTTACCCTGTGAACACAACAACTGATTACTATTGAATTAAATTTGACAAATCTCTTTTTAACTATTGCAATTTAGGGGTGGGCTCCATTACTACGACCACGTTACATTCGATTTGACAGATAACACAGGTAGTTGATTCGACGTTATATATATTTTTCATCCAATTTATTTATCTTAGAATAATGCTTGAAACGCTCATTTACTACTGTTTATACAAATCATAATCTCCAGAGTTGGGCATACTTCTTAGTTATTTTAGCCAAGCAAATGGGCAGCGATCTAGTCGCTTCACAAGTTCTGTGTAACATAAATCCCATGGAATATACTACATCAAGATGATCAATTATTCTGACTGATATCACGCTCTCATTCACACGAGCATGTCGCTGTGTTCTACGTTTCACTGTTCTCTAACTACACTGCGATTGTCTAAAACATGTTAATGCATAATAA
>NW_014577931.1:40181-51587 GCF_000485595.1 Priapulus caudatus
GGCGGCGGGCTTATCCGAACGCGAGCGTGCAGCGGATCGCTCGCCCCGTCCGATGTGTGGCACGCCGGCCGCAACAAGCGCCACCAGGGGCCGAGGCCCATGATGGCCGTCGATGAACATTGTCTGCTGGCCGCCCATGTCTTGGAAGTAGATCGAGGAACGTGAAGTGAGGATGCGCGGCTCGCCGAAAACTCCGAGCCCGACCACGACCGCTGATCAGCAGGATTGAGGATTGAGGCAGTGGTGAGCGCCCTTCTTCAGAGGCGGCGCGGCGCCGGAGGGCAGAATGCTGCGCATATGAAGGATTGCAGACGCCTCAGTATACAGGAGTGACAACACAAGCAACAAGAGACGGACTGGAGAGTAACAGCTGCTCGCACACAATTCTCTTCCAGCCCACAAGAGTCCGTGTATAGTATATAAAAGAAGGCTTCGGTGATCTAAAACTAAATAAACATCTAATTAATCGAACAAGAGCCGCGAGCTCGTCTGGTGCTCATCCGAGGTCTGTTGCCTAACGATTATAAACGTAAAATTTCCGAGTCGTGCGTATTAGTACCCACAGTTTGTTAGCGCGCAGATTATGCCAGGACACGCAGTTGCGTACACAATCGATTGTAGGAGACACAGCCCACTATCGCAGATGGAGGCGTAGGGGGAGGTGGGGCGAGGGGGTGGGAGGGAGGGGGCTCTAATAATGTAAAAGCAGTTCATCCTTTGTTAACAGTCAACAAATCCATGTTTAACCCTCCTCTTGAAGGGTCAAAAAGGTTATCCGACACATACTCTTCGCAGTCAGCGGAAGGAGCTATTCATGGTCTCTTTCAATAAACGCCATAAAAAATGCTAGGTCACTGCTGAAACAAAAAAAGATTTTTACAATCGCTCCGTCAGGCCATGTCTCTAAAAATGTCTAAAAATCTGCCCTGTGCACCCCATTGACCTTTGACAATCTGACCTCGCAATTGGCAAAGCTGATGGCTTCTTCCTACCATGATGCTTTACACCGACATATCACGAGCCTAGGTTTCGACCGTTTAGATTTGTCCGCAATTCTGCATTCTCCTCCCGTATACCTAAGTTAAGGAGGAATGTTCCCCTTCTCTTTATACACTCTTGACAGCTGTGAACCCTTTGACCCCCAGCTTCGACCATCCCAACTCGTTTGACGATCCCCCCACGACCGAAATATCGTGACCGTACGTTCAGCCGGTTTAAAAAGATTTAGTGCGCAACATGTTGACGGGACGGACGCTCGGACGGACGGACGGCACGGACGGACGGAACGGACGATGACGATCAAGCGATTCTACAAGCACTTGCATCTGACCTATGTCAGATGACCGCTAAAAAGAGGAAATGTAAATTCTTTCCTGCTTTTTCTGTTCTATCTTCCGGCCCACAAGGGCATTTCGATATTAAACAGGTTTGTGATCTCAAGCGCAAAAACTAAACCACTATACTAATACATCAAAAACAGCGGGAAAAGTAAATTATTTCCAGGCACTAAAGATTGTTTGCACCAAGACTCCATTGCAACAAACAAGTGGCAGATTGAACCGAATCATCCAACTAGGACATTCAACACCACTACTATTATACTATGCCCTATAAAAGCGACTACAAGCAATTGTATAGCCAAGCCGTGAACGTATACGCACTGATTCTTACTCACACTGGTAGTGGGTGCCGATATTCTTCGCTCACGGTCCACAACAACCAACACGCTTGGGAAAACTCTCTCGGCAACGAGCTTATCGTGCGTTCCTCCCCAAATTCACCGCCCGTACACACCATGCCTGTAGCAGCTGGCATTCTAGCCCGTAGGTTCCGCTAGCTAGACACTGACTGCCGTGCCTGGCTCTCGTGCGCGGGAGGCGAATCAGAGTCGCGGCTGAACTGCAAACACGATCGACTTACGTTCAGTTAAACATTTACCACCTATTAGACGTGTATCGCGACACTGAACATGTGTTTTAATTATCGGTGAAGTAAAGTAGGTAAGAATAGGCGGTTCTTTCTGCAAGCCAATAATATAACTCGTTCAAATTTTCAAACAGAAAGTTTGATAGTTTAAACGCGCAGCTTTATGTTTCACACGGAGAATGAGAGTAATCAAGGCAGTGCAGCATTAGTGCATTACGTAACATGCAATACCTGCAATTCGCGCTCACAGGTGATCGCATTATTCATAGCTAGTATGTAACATAGTGTTGGATCTCGAAATGCCAGTGTTGGCAATAGAATACTCGAGAGTTACCTGTGAACACAACAACTGATTACTATTGAATAAAATTTGACAAATCTCTTTTTACTATTGCAATTTTAGGGGTAGGCTTCCATTACTACGACCACGTACATCGAATTTTGACAGATAACACAGTAGTTGATCGGACGTTATATATTTTTCATCCATATTATTTATCTTAGAATAATGCTTGGAAAACGCTCATTACTCACTGTTTATACAAATCTAATCTCCAGAGTTGAGGCATACTTCTTTAGTTATTTTACCAAGCAAATGGGCAACGATCTAGTTCGTTCACAAGGTTTCTGCTGTAACAATAAATCCCATGGGAAATACTACATCAAGATGATCAATTATTCTGTACTGATATCACCTCTCATTCACACGGCCATGTCGCTGGTTCTACGTTCACTGATCTCTAACTACACTTGATTGATCTAAAAGTCATGTTAATGCAGTATAATCGTATTTTCTCATCCCTTGTCGCGTTCCTAGCTGCCTCCCAAAAAATAAATCACTTGAACCCACCGTTTTACCCGCGCAGAAAAAAAGCAGTTTAACTGCACAAACAAAAACCTATTAGACCCAACGTCCCACGTTGGAATATAGCAATTACACTGATCGCCTTTTCTTGTATATATGCCCTGCTGGTTTACAAACCCTTCTGTTACTAACAGATCTAACACACGACTGACTTTCGATTAAAGCCCATTGAATTTTTCAGTCCCGACATTAAAAAATCACGCGGATGTCGCAGGAAGACGATGTGGAACAGAGAGGCCTTTGAATGTTTGGCAAGGAGCATAAAATACTGATCAATGTGTGATGAAACTTATCATTACATTGGACAGTTTCTATTATTAGTCCAGCACATAATTTTTGGTTTTAATCTTACAAATAACAACGAAATTCATATAAGCAATGACTGTTACAGTCTGTGATTTATATAGTAAGTAGCAACTTTTTTTATATAAACTTTTTTTGATATAAGCTTCCTTGAGTAAATGTGATATTCCGGAAGACTACTGCACTACAGAGAAATTTTTGCACCCTGCCGTCACACAGTGTGAAGCAGGATTTTGAGAACCTTCAACCTACTAACTCTAGCATTTAGCAGCTTAACTAGAACGTTTGCACGGATAGAGGAACGAGTTGGAATTAGGACAGAATTTAGCAGCTCAACGGCGGGGCGCAATAAATTAGGGCCACATACAGCGTTCACTTTCACACGCAGCTTCCAGTTGATGCTCAACCAATGAACAATAACTTCTGCTCTAGTTTCGCAGCGGGAACTCCCCTACAACAATACAGTACAATGGGCAATTTACTACAGGCGTATAATCAAGAGCAACAAAACACGCCTCTACACCTCAACTCGCAAATTTAAAAGAAAGCTTTTACCACACCGCACACTGTCGATTATGTCTGGGACCCGTGTACTAATCCGCAATCTAGGGGTGGGGCACCTACAGGGTTATTTCGGTACATTCATAGGGCCAGCAAGTACGGACAAAGCACTTAATTCTCTCCCACTTCTAAAGCCTATATCAGATATTGCATTACATCAGTTTATTGCCAAGGAGATTGCAAGGAGTAAGTAATAATTGGTCCGACTCACAAGCGTCTCACACGGATTGACAACCATTTCATTCCTGGTCGAAAGATTTCATTTTAGCGCTTTCAATCATTTCGAAACATCCATAAATTGAAACCCAAGGATTGCAACATTTCCAGATAGTTGCTGAGACCAGGATGAAGCAGAAGACAGCTTTCGCTTCTGGGTCATCTGGGTCACAATATAATTGAGGGCAGCAGTTGCCGGAGTGTATGTGTGGACTGGCAAGAATCGAAGGTAGAAGACCCAGAGGGAAACCACGCGCTGAAAGTATATATGGACAGGCCGGTGAGCGATATGTTGGGGGGGACAGTACTGCTGCCGGCTCATTCATATATGACGAACGATTAGAACACAGTGGCCGATCTGTGGTTGTTTAGCCGAAGGTCCAGATGGATATCATATTATGGACCCTGATGATGAAACGTATTATTGCAACGCCACAATGTCATCTATTTAGCGTCAGCAGATCTGCTTATATTACATAATGCATTCATTTGATTCAAACAGATGCTGGCGGACACTTACGTGCTGCTAATTTCAACGCGCGTACTACATTGAATCACCCATGCCAAATGTCTCAGTTAATGATTGCGGAGGTTACAGCCATCTCATTTACGCCCCCTGTCGACACTAAACGACGTGTTCAGGCCACAAAAAAAATACTGCTAACTAATTGACTGTAATCAGACGTTTGTCGCTGTAGTGCGGTGAACACTATCTTTCTCAGCATACACCTCCATTTATCACAACCGACTTTTTCATCTAGCATTTCTCTTCTCTACTCACACACATTTTGTGAGGGTGGCCCCCCTGTATTATCTCACACCCAAGTTTTTCGAACATACCCCCTTCTCTACGCACCCACACTTTATTTGCAAACATTCCTATTTCCCCCCTTCTCAGACTGACACCCACTTTATCTCAGCATCCCTTTTTCCTCCTCTACTCACACCACCTATTCTCAGCATCCCTCCTCCCCTTATCACACCTCCCGCTATGCGTTAGTCTATCTGAGCGCAGACCTTCTGGGTAAACATTGGAAGAGTTAGCTGGCTTCAGTCAAGGCGCCGGAGAAGTGTGCTGGCACATAAAACGATCATGCAAAAGCCCGAACCCCCGCCTGGCTGAACTCACAGGACATAGTACGAGCAACACTGCATTTTTCATCATACTCATAGGCTAGCAGGCTACGTTGTTTAATTAACACACAATGGCAGCGGGTGTGAACAAGCGGCTGTCTTTAGGCATTGCCAGCTTGGCAGCTGTGATACCACTATTACAGACGATATAACAGCATCTATTATTAATCATAACCGCGGTTAATAATAACAAGAAAGAAAAATAACGCGCGTTGCTTACAGAGGCGTGACTTCAGGGACCCAATACGACCTCGGCTCGCGTCTGCTCGCGCTTAGCCTTCTGAACGACACCTGCCGCCGAGCGAGCTGCGAAGCGAGACGTTTGCCGCGCAAGTTGAAAAGCTGTTCGCTCATACCCTGTGCAGCGAGTTGTTTACAAGATGGCGACGAAAAATCTGGCGAATGCGAAATCTAACATTTCTTGACGATCAACTTTGCAATCATATTTCAACTTTATTTCACTTTTCATCCATCAGTTTACTTCTAAAAAAAAAAAAAAAAAAAAAAAAAAAAAAAAAAAAAAAAAAAAAAAAACAATATTCCATTTGTCATCAAATCTTTCGTATCTGCTAATTCGGTTTAACAGCTACTTGTTCTCTCAGCGATTAAATAATCTTGCTGAGTACACCCTCCATGGGGGCCGCCATCTCTGATCTAGCGACGCGCACAAGCGAGCGCCACACGCGAGCGCTCGTGTTGTCGTTCAGGAGCGCTGCGGTTCGCATTCAAATCGAGGTTCGCATCGTAGGCGCTCGCTCTCCTGAACACGCCTCAGGTTCCTTATCTGCAATTTATTACACTACGATATAATCATTTATTATATCGTAGTGTAATAAATTGCAGATAGGGAACCTGGTAACAACGCGGTTATTTTTTCTTTCTTGCCTACCCGAAATGTTTGCTTGGTGTTAAGGCGTGCCGTGTTTTGTTTCGGTTCTCAAGAATCTAGATCCTTTTCAGAGCAATCATGCAAAAATGGACTTTGAGACTTTGCTCATACTTATATTTGCTGTTCTTGTTTATCATGTAGGTTTCTAGTTTCAGAAAAACTAGCATTCCTTGTGCATAGCTAGCCAACAATCACAAAGTGTGTTAATTGGGGCCACTGACCAACTGCTGACTGGGGGTAGTGACTATAATGATACAAGGTGTGTCAACAAACCCATTAACACAAGGCAAGATTTTGCTTGTACTTTAACTTCCTCTTAGTGACTTGCTCTAACAAATAGGGCATTGGAAGTAGTAGTATTATATATATATATATATAATATTCTAATATCAACCATATTGTAGATGGCATTATTAAACCTGCATTATTTGCTACAAAACTATTTTTATTTGGGGAGTAATTGCAATGACAGGTTATTGCAAAGGTTCTCATATGGGTGAATGTTCTTGGCCAAATTCCTCGAGAGTACACAACCCCCCCCCAGGTTCTTCCCCAGATGAATTGAAACAGGGGGAGCGGGGAGGGGGAGGAGAGGGGTAGGAGGAGGGAGGTGAAAACTAGGGGGGTCCGGGGGGCCCTGGTCGAATCACTGGCAGCAAGAACAAGTCCGCACCTGCAGCACAACACAACGACTCATTGACTATATTATAACAACATTATAATAGTTATATATAAACTATAACAACTAAGCTTTACTATAACACAAAACTACTGTACTATAAAACACTATATATAACAGTGTTATATATAGTAAATAAAGATTGCGTTGTGTGCTGTAGACTGCAGGTGCGGACTTGTTTCCTGCTGCAGTGTCAATGGAATTCTTGCCGAGCACGTGACAATGTAACCACACTCTGTTTAAACCTAACTGTTGGCTGTTGCCGAGTTTAATATAATTAATATGATGAATTGATAATACATTAAATTAATTTAAATATATGTTAATATTATATCATAATGATATATAATTTATTAATTATTATACGGGCCGGGTTACCCTGACTTAGTGCTTAGTTATTCTATGACTAGACTAGCCGAGTAACTAAGCTAGGAGTAGGACTAGGACTCAGGAGTAGGAGGAGTATGACTGGGAAAAGTGATTATATTTATAAATATAATGACGTTTGCAGGGTTCTCCCCAGGATGAAATTCAAACAGGGGGGACGGGGAGGGAGTAGGGGGGAGGGGGGGGGAACCTAGGGGGAGGGGGAGGGCGGGGAACTAGGGGGAGGGGGGAGGACGGAAACTAAGCGGGGTCCGGGTGCGCGTGTATTTTTACCGTAACGCGAATTAATGACGTAACATCCCACCCACACCCATTAGACGTATTTGGGGGTTCTTGTATATATAGATAGCCGAGGTCGGTTGTACAGCCAAAGCATTTAGAGTGCCGTAGGCACAAGATAGGACACTCTCCAATGCTTAGCCCGATGTAGTCATGGGTCGCCACAACGACATGTTGGGAAGCAAGTTCACACGAAGTTCCGGGTTGCCGTGTATCTGCTTTACTGTGAAACTGGTCTCTGTGCTGCTGTCAGCCTCAGGCTTACTGTTCTGCTGCTAAATGCTCGAATCGTCAGTGTAAGCCGTCCGACCTGTCTTATCCTTCAGTTCCCCAAGAATACGGAAAGGTGAGAAAACATTCTTTTTAGTCGAAACTCCATCTAGTTGAAAGAGTTGCTGCAATCTTTGTGCATACAATGTCAGTACAGTGAGCCCAGTGTTGTTTGTGACCAGGGCCGTGTGCGGATTTACTTCACTACTTGTTGTTGTTGCCAACTGAGCATTTAAACGGCATTTTAGCAGCCAAGTTATCAGAAAATAATAAGCGCGCAAATAGAGTAGCCAGAAACCATTAATACTTTGAATAGTAGATACTTTGTGGTATCAATGGACTATTTGTTTAGACGCCCGTCCAATAAGTGCCGTGCACCTGTACCCTGCACACTGTCTGACACTACACACTGCCGAGCACTATTACAGTATCGCACGGCCGGCCCGTGTGGATAAAGATTCAATATCGGCTATACGCACGGCCGGCCGTATGGGCCGATCCAAATATGGCCTCGGAATGGAAGGAGAAGGAGAGGAAGCTGGTGGAGAAGGCAGAGCCGGAGAAGCTGAGTGGAGAAGGAGGAAGCCGCGAGAAGGTGGTGGAGAAGGAGGAAGGGAGAAGCTGGTGGAAAAGAAGAGAAAGGCGGAAGGCGAAGAAGGTGGTGGAAGAAGGAGGAAGGCAGAAAGCTGGTTGGAGAAGGAGCGAGGGAAGAAGGGAGAATCGGTGTTGAGAGAAGGAGGAGGGGGAGAAGCTGGTAAAGAGGAGGAGGGCGGAGAAGAGATGTGTGAGAGAAGGGGAGTGTGTGAGAAGGGAGGAAGCGCAGGATAGGGAGAAGGTGTTGGAGACAGGAGCGGGGGCGGAGAAGGCTGGTGGAGAAGGCAGACGGGGGAAGCAGAGCGTGGTGACGAAGGATGGGAGAGCCTGCGTGGAGAAGGAGGAGGGGAGAAGAGAGGTGGTGGAGAAGAAGGGAGAAGCTGTGTGGAGAAGGGAGAGCGGAGAAGGAAGAAGGTTTGGAGAAGGATGGAAGGGGAGAAAGCTGGTAGAGAAGAGGAAGCTACGACTGCTTTCTCCCCTCCATCCTTCTCCACAGCTTATCCCCTTCCTCCTCCACCAGTTCTCCCCATCCTCTCTCCACCGCTTCTCATCTTCCTTCTACCACACCTTCTCTTCTCCCTTCCTCCTTCATTCCACCAGGCTTCTCCCCTCCTCCAGCAACCTTCTTCCCTTTTCCCCCTCCTCCTCCACAGCTCCCTTCTCCCCTTCTCCTTCTACCCTGCCTCCTCCATCGCTCCCTTCTCCCCTTTCTCCCTTCTCCCCCTCCTCCTTCACAGCTCCTTCTCCCTTTCCTTATCCCCCTTCTCCCTTCTTCCCCCTCCCTCCACACTCCCTTCTCCCCTTCATACCCTCCTCCACACCAGCTCCCTTCTCCCCTCCTTCTCCTCTTCCTCCTTCTCCACCAGCTTCTCTCCCTCTTTCTTCTCACCAGCTTCTCCCCCTCCTCCAGCCACCTTCTCCCTTCAAACTCTCCATTCTCCACAGCTTCTCCCCTTTCCTCTTTCTCCACCAGCTTCTCCCTCCTCTCACAGCTTCTCCCATTCTCCTCCACCACCTTCTCTCTTCTCCCCTCCTTCCTTCTCCACCAGCTTCTCCCCTCCTTCCACAAAACCTTCTCCCTTCTCCCATCCTCCTCCACAGCTCCTTCTCCACCGTCCTCCTCCCCAAGCTATCTCCCCCTCCTCCTTCTCACAGCTACTGTCCCATCTTCCTTCTCCACACCTTCTCTCTTCTCCCCTTCCTCCTTCTCCACAGCTTCTCCCTCCACCACCTTCTCCTTCTCCACCTCCTCCTCACATCTCCCTCTCCCCTTCTCCTTTCTCCCCCATCCTCACCAGCGCCCTTCGTCGCCCTCCTTCTCTCTTCCTCCTCCTCACCAGCTTCTCCTCCTTCTTCTCCACCAGCTTCTCCCCCTCCTCCACCACCTTCTCCCTTCTAACTTCGCCTGTGCCGTATAGTCACATTCCCTACACCATAGCTGGCACTGCATGTGGGTTTTTTTTATTTTTACATTACTACATAGTAACATCGATTTATGCAATCATGTTAAGATTTTTGTTACTCACATTGAATGATGAGATATTGATACAGGTATTCGCATAAAGAATATTATCTATTACTTATAATTATAAATATACACATATTATATTAACATGGTTATCCATATTATTTCTATTGTATCAACAGACGGGAGCGGTTTTGCTTCTAAAATGGCGGACTTGGCCCGCTCATTGCGTACATACACGTCATTGCACGTGATTTCGATGAGTCGGTTTATCTTGTTCACTCTACGTCTTTGTGTGTACAGTTAGTGACAGGTTAACTGTTCATTGTCAGGTTAACTTGTGTACTGTCTGCAGTGCATGCGTGGTACGGTAAAAATACACGCGTCGGATGTCCTGGTCGAACGGCAATTCTTGACGATCGATTCCCGCGCTGGCAAACTTTTATTGTGGTGGAATTTAAACGGGGCGGAGGTTATTTAAACGGGGCGCAACGATTCAAACAGGGGGGAGTTTTCCCAAACGGGGCGCGCGTGCCCCGTTTGCGCAACGTAGGGAGAACCCTGGTTTGCATACAGCATCACAGGCACTTGAAGCGTTTCAATAAAATATAATGCTAACTAAATACGAATGTTTCTATAGCCTATAGGCCTACTTCACCTAGTATTATTGCCAACAGTTTCCTGTAAATTCCGTCCAAATCCTACGTCCAACGTACGCTGCCGGATGCCACTGCTCTCGCGGCACGACTGTTGCACGCTTACACTAATATATATAGCAGGTAGGAAAGCCGAATCGCAAAATTCGCTCGACGCTCGCTTGATTTCACACTTTCACAGCACGAATACAAATCCAACAGCTTCCATCTTTGTTTCTCCTTCAACAACAGTGTTCACTTGTTATAAAAACATAATGTCTCTGTTCGTAACCGAGCTATGTCACGCAAAATCACACAAAGACTGACGAAATTCTCGCGTTCGCGAACGTTGCGCGGTCAATGTAAATGGCTGCAAGTACATGGCTATAGGCGGCGAATTGCATTTTGGGAAACTACCACGCTGCTTTTCCACCTCCCATACGAGCCTCGCCATTGGAGCGTTGCAAAAACGTTGCAGCGTTGCGGCGCACGAATGACGCAATAGCGCCGCTAGGTGTTTCCTGATTCCGGCAGACATTTACATTGACCGCGCAACGTTAGCGAACGCTCGAATTTCGCCAGTGTTTTTGTGATTTCGCGTGACAGAGCTCGGTTACGAACAGAGGCAGTCTATATTTCTAACAAGTGAACACTGCTGTTGAAATTGAAACAAAGATGGAGTAGAATAGTTGTGTCTGTGTTGTAATCGTGTGAAATTCATCGAGCGTCGAGCGGATTGGAGTCGAGCGCTTTCCTACCTGCTATATATATTAACAATAACAGTCACTGTGCACAGTGAGCAATGGCGGCGTTAGTGTGTGTGCATAGAGCATTTACACGGAATTGAAAGGAAACTGTCGGCAATAATACTAATAGGTGAAAGAGAGGGCCCATTCCTATTTGACAACCCCAGGTTTAAAACCCCTAACCCTAACCCTAACCCTAACCAAACTCACGACAGGGGTGTGTAAACGCTACTTGTACCAAAGAGAGTATAGAAACATTAAGAATTTTGTAGTACTAGTAGTAGTAGCAGGAGTAAGATAATATAGAGGAGTATGACTGTCCAAAACATGTGAATTTCAACATTTGCTTGCCTAATTTTACCGATGATATATTACGTGCAACTCGATAAAAATTACATCTAAATGAGCGTTGGACATCCGTCTCTAACTAAAACTTTACTTTGTTTAAATACCTCTT
>NW_014577931.1:54191-72830 GCF_000485595.1 Priapulus caudatus
GGCCATAATCTCGACCATCGATTTATGCCAAAGTTGAAACGAATAGCTGACAGCTAACTTGGCACTTGTGAGTTAATAGTAATACCTTATAGCCAAACGCGTATTAGTTTGTCCATATCACTGCTAATAATTAAGAAATGTCTAATTTAAACCGTAAATTTGGTTACATCTGGCGACAACGCTAAATTTATAGCCAACAAATAACACCGAGTTCGGTTCGGTGACGTCACATGTTTTGCTATAGGATGTTCGAGCTGTCGAATTGTTTGCCCCGGGTAAATGTTGCCTTAGTGTATTCATTTGCCTAGTATGCACATTTATCTTTTTGATGTGCTTGTAATCTCGGAGAACTTCGTATATTATTATATTCGCCAGTAAATCCCAAGAGTAAACCATAAGTACGGAATGCGCACTCAGACTTACAAGGATCGAAATCACTGGACGGTGACCGACCGCATACGTGTGCGAAAATGTCCTGCAACGTATTAATCTGGTATTCGTTGACACCGCCTCGCGGTTTCCTGTTAGCGTGTCCGGTTACGGCCGCGCATGGCGTATTGTAAACTGTCAACAACCGATTTCTTGAGACCTGACGGATTTCAATTGGACATTTCTTATAACCAGCAGTGTATGCGAACAAGACTAATACGCGTTGGCTATAAAGCGTAAATGTACTTATTACTACACAAGGTGCCAGTTAGCTGCTTAGCATTTCGTCAAACTTTGCATATCGATGGTCGAATATCTTATAAATACCTCTTGCCTTTACGGAGAATATAGCTTGAACGTCACAACATGTTCATAGTGTTTAACTAAGGTGGCGCTCAGACTTGCCCGAGACTTCCGAACTAGCTTCCACAAACAGTGGATAGCCGTGAGCGAATGTCTTGTCTGCTGACAAGATGCCACCTGTTGGCGGCACGGAGTAGATTAATCATATTCTGAACATTATATAATATAAGATAAATATAGTATAGTGTGTGATATATAATATGAGTGTGTATATATGCTGTGTATATATACTATACGTGTATCATAATATATATAGGATAACTATATATAGTGATGTATGATATAATATAGAAATATATATACGAAGTCTATATTATCTTACTCCTGCCGCCCAACAGGTGGATGTTCTTGTCAACAGCACAGACCCATTCCTCCAGCCTAGCACTGTTCGGAAGCTACGTTCGGAAGTCTGGAGCTCAATCTGACAGCCAGCTAGTTAAACACTTATGACCATGGTGTGCGTGTCAAAGCTATATCTCCGTAACAGACAAGAGGGTATTTTAACAAAAGTAAAGTTTTAGTTAGAGACGGATGTCCAACGCTCATTAGAATGTATTTTTATCGAAGTTGCACGTAATAATATCACGCGTAAAATTAGGCAAGCAAATGTTGAATTTCACATGTTTTGGACAGTCATATCCTCTATATTATCTTACTCCTGCCCGTAGTAGTAGTAGTAGTATTATAGAATTTCGTATTTATTTTAGCATTAATACTAATAGTAATAATACAATTATTTTATCTGAAACGTTTCTAATGCACTGCTATACAGCCAGTGCTCGACATAAGGTGTCGGTTGTCGAGACAACCAGAATTTGCGCCGGACATTAACAGTCTGAGACATGTCGGTGACAACCAAGAACCCCTCATCCCTAACCGTAACACTAACTACGTAAACCGATCTTTCGGCTATCTATATATATTACGCTGGGTACCCAATTTAATCTATGTGTATTAACCTTTTGCTTTCAATATTCTTGCATCTTGAATGACAATCAATCCCAAACCAACTGGTGTAGGCTAGCTGGCACAATACATGTTCAGTTTCCATACTTCAAATCGAGTGTTTTGCTAGCATCATCAAGAAATCGTAATCAGTGAATTAAAGGTAATCGACCATCGATTATGCAATTTTAACGAATGCCTACAGTTAACTGGCACCTTGTGTATGTTAAATAAGTTACGATTACCTAGTAGCCAACGCGTATTGTCTTGTCCAATATCACTGCTGTTACTAAGGAAATTGCTAATTGAAATCCGCAGTCCAAGAATCGCGTTGTGACATTACAAACCGGTAATCGCGGCCGTACGGTCGTAACTGGCACGGCGGTGTCATACAGTTATAGTGCACCGGACACTTTTGCCACGTAGATGCTCGCCGTCAGGATTTCGATCCTTGTAGTCTGAAGTGCCGATTCCGATTACGTTATGGTTTTACTCTTGGGATTCGGAATAAATGATTACGTTTTGAGCTTAGCAAGCAACTATAATAAGTGGCCTAGGGCAAATAGATAACACTAGCAAACAATTTACCCCCGCAGCCACCACACATTCGCATGCTCAACATCCTTGCTAGAAACATGTGACGTCACCGAACCGAACTCGATGTTTATTTTGTTGGCATAAGTTTCGCGTTGTCGCCAGATTTACCAAATTTACGGATTTCAATTAGGACATTTCTTAGTACTGAGCAGTTATTGGACAAAACTAATACGCGCTTTGGCTATATGGTAATTACTTATTAGACATACACAGGTTGCAGTTACTGTAGCATTCGTCAACTTTGGCATAATCGATGGTCGATTATGCCTTTTAAATCCGGTGAATATATAAAATATGGGACCAGCTGCTACTTCCAACACTCGGTTATGTCGGTTTTCTGCTTTATGAGAGGTTGAACTACGAATTTGGACCAGCAAACCAGCAAATTTCATACATTTCCTGGGGGAGGACCCCATCACCCCCCCTATCCCTGTTTCACCCCTCCCCTCCTTGGAAATCCTAGCCAACACTTGAACAATTAATTATCTTGGGAGCAGAGAAGACGAATGGAACAAAAATGTCGCCTTTATTCGCATGGATTGCAGAGGCTGAGAGGTAGAGGAGCGGAGCCGTAGGGGTGTGGAGAAGGAGGCGAGGAGCCAGTAAAAATATTAAGTCATCCGGCTTGTTGTTTTGGCGCCTAAGTTTTTTGGGAATGAATTTGTCGACGGTTGATATAAAAGTTGTCCTAAAAACATCCCAAGCCTTACTGGCTGTTAGATCCTGAAGTAGCCTGTGCCAAGGTATGTTCCCTAGGTGATCGCGTAGTTTGTTAAAGTCCGCTTTCCGGAAGTCTGGGACATATTCTTTGCTGATCTTAACATCTACATAAGTATTTAGATTAAAAAGCACAGCATCATGGTCACTTTTACCAAATTTGCCAATGTTCTCGAGTTGGTCCACCATTCCTTGTTCGGTTGTGATCACTAAGTCAAGAATATTCTCACCTCTAGTTGGAAAGTCTACGTGCTGGAATAAATACTGATCCTGCACACAATCTAGGAAATCGACGCAGTCACGATCAGCGTAAAGCAAATCCCAATCTATGTCCGGGTAGTTAAAGTCACCAAATGGCATAAACTGCTGTCCATCGACTGAACAAATGATTTCCAGTAACTGTGCACTATTTTCTGCCGTGGTGTTTGGTGATCTGTAAATTAAACCAATCAAGATGTTACCTGTAGGAGTTTGTATGTGGAACCAAACTGAGTTTGTGTAACCGTCTGCAGATGGCGGGAAGTATTCCGATGCAATCAACGTGTCTTTTACATAGAGTAATACTCCTCCACCCCTACCCTTGGCCGTGTCCGTCCTGTCCTGTCTTGCTAATTTATAGCCAGGCAAGGAGATCTCAGCGTCTGATATATTGCTATGAGTCCACGACTCTGTAACCCCAAAAATGTCCGGGTCATGTGCAAGTGCTTCAGCTTTAATTAAATCAAGTTTGTTCATAATACTCTGTACATTTGCAAAACAGCACTTTAGATGATTAATACGAACTGATGAACTTGTAGAACATACGTTAGTGTGAACAATTTTAGTAGCAACATTCGGAGTCGGTTGTGCAGGTGCAACCTGTTACGACAACGACCCTTCGTGCACCAGTACCAGTACTCAGTACTCAGGACAGTAGGGCCTATTAGTATCACAGGCACTTGAAGCGTTTCAATAAAATATAATGCTAACTAAATACGAAATCTATTTACTACCAAATTCTTAATGTTTCTATACTCTTTCACCTATTATTGCCGACAGTTTCCTGTAAATTCCGTCCAAATCCTACGTCCAACCATACGCTGCCAGCACCATTGCTTTCGCGGCGCGACTGTTGCACGCTTACACTAATATATATAGCAGGTAGGAAAGCCGGATCGCAAAATTCGCTCGACGCTCGCTGGATTTCACACTTTCACAGCACCAATACACATCCAACAGCTTCCATCTTTGTTTCTCTTTCAACAACAGTGTTCACTTGTTATAAAAACATAATGTCTCTGTTCGTAACTGAGCTGGGTCACGCGAAATCACACAAAGACTGACGAAATTCTTGCGTTCGCGAACCTTCCACAGTAATGTAAATGTCTGTCAGAATACAGGGCTATATCGACTGTGACTCGCTCCCACCTCGATTACCCATCGAGTGACTAAGCTAAGCCGAGAGGTGGGAGCGAGTGCCAGTCTATGGACTATAGGCGGCGCGCAGGCGGCGCACTGCTTTTCAACTCCCGTACGAGCCTCGCCATTGGAACGTTGGAAAAACCGTTGCAGCGTTGCGGCGCAAGAATGAGGTCACGAATAGCGCCGGTAGGTGTTTCCTGATTCTGACAGCCATTTACATTACTGTGGAAGGTTCTCGAACGCGAGAATTTCGTCAGTCTTTGTGTGATTTCGCGTGACAGCTCGGTTACGAACAGAGACATTATGTTTTTATAACAAGTGAACACTGTTGTTAAAAGAGAAACAAAGATGGCAGCTGTTGGATGTGTATTGGTGCTGTGAAAGTGTGAAATCCAGCGAGCGTCGAGCAAATTTTGCGATCCGGCTTTTCGAATGAACCGATAGGAACCGGTTCGAAATGAACCAATAGTGTCGTAGGGAGAGGACGTGTTTTCGCGGCGCTCCGATTTAACACTACAGTGTGCTCTTCTCTAGCTGGAAGTTGTATAGATACTAGTAGTAGTACTACTAACATAACTTAATTACGTTATTTACCGTGAATTTCTAAAATTTCTGTTACTTATGCGCGAGTTTACGTTATTTCAGGCGATGCTATAACTAACTAGCTGCAACAGCATAACATTGGAAACAAGAGTGTATCCATTAGTCAAGCAACAACAAACAATTTTTCCCACCTGAATTTACACTAAACATTTAAGATACTTGGCAAAAGCCTAAGGTAACACTAATTATTTAGTATATGCACTGTGTCTATTCTTTACCTCTAACACAGGCCAACTTAGTCTCATTTGCTGTGTTACCCGGGGCGGCCTGTTGGGAACGAAGAAAGGCAGGCAGCCAGCTAGCTATAGTTCCTACACAGTTCCTAACAGTAACACTAGTCACCACAGGAACAGGAACAGTATAGACAGTTTACTATAGTAAGGAGACTAACTATGTGTTGTGGCGTCTATTTGCACCAATAAGAAAAAAAAAAGAAAAACGTAAATACGTAATAATATTAATGTAATCATAAAGTGGCGCATTATTGTGTTGTTTTGTCGGTAAACATTACCAGCTATAGATGTCTGCTACTAGGACTACGAGTAAAAGGTTACTGAGAGGATCAGCAAGTAGTAGCAATATAAATATGAAAGATAATACGGGGGGTAGCTTGACAGGTAGCGAAAAGCAAGGTGGTGGCACCGATGCAGTAGAAACATGTGGATCGTGTGGAAAAGTAGTGAAGGACTCTGATAGGTCGCTGGAATGCGAGATTTGTAAATTCTGGCACCACATTGAGTGTGAGGAAGTACCAGTTGAAACATATAAGGTAATTGAGAAGGATCTGGGAGGCATACACTGGTATTGTAGAAAGTGCAACGTAAGTGTTGCGAAAATGCTCACCTCCATATCATGCCTTGATCAGAGGCAATCTGTGACAGAGGCCAAAGTGAATGCATTGGACACAAGGATGACTGATGTAGAACAGAGTGTAGTCCAAACTAGCAACAGTTTGGAAAAAATGCATGACACTTTTGATAGTGTTCTAGACCTCAAAATGGACGAGACACTAAAGGAAATCCAAGATAGGGACCGCAGGAAGTGCAATGTTATTGTCTTCGGTGTCGATGAAAGTACCAGCGAGGATGGTAAGGTAAGACTGGATCATGACTGTTCGGCTATAAAAGAACTAGCAAAGACTATTGATGTGGAGAACGTCGAAATCGATAGGACTTACAGACTCGGCAAGATTCAGTCGGAAAACAAGGGGATTTTAGCCAGACCGATGAAAGTTGTCTTGAAACAAAGAGTGTACGAAGTCAGTTACTTCGACAAGCAAATGCACTAAAGGACAAAGAGGACAAATGGAAGAATTGCTACGTGAAACCGGACTTGACTCCCAAAGAGAGGGAGAGGACAAGAGTCTTAGTAGTAGAGATAGAAGAAAGAAGAGGCAAAGGGGAGCAGGATCTGGTATTAAGGTTCGGACAGATTGTCAAGCTAAAGAAGGAACGTGGGAAACCAGGCCTGAGACAATACTAGGGGGAGATAGAGGGGATATTGTTGTAAATAGTGGTACAGGAGCACCTATTTCTATTTCAAATACACAAAGCATTGTAAATAAGTTAGATGAATTTGAAGCCCTAATAGACGAATTGAAACCAGACATTATTGGTATTACAGAGACGTGGGCAAATGAGAACACTCCAGACAGTTTGTTCACCCTAAGAGGGTATGATCTTTTCAGAAAAGATCGGGTAGGAGCACAGGGAGGAGGAGTACTATTACTGGTCCAAAACAATCTCCAAGCATCGACCTGCCCAAGACTAGAGGTTAGCGAGTTTGCTGAATCAGTATGGTGTGAAATACAACTAACTGGAGAGGATGTTTTACTCATAGGAGTGTGTTATCGATCACCAGCTAGTACACAGGAGAACAATGAGGAGTTGATTGATCTATTCTCTAAGGTAGCAATTGGACAGGAGACTCATGTTCTGATTATGGGTGACTTCAATATACCTGAGGTTGATTATGTGAACTATTGCACCAGTTGCAGCCCAATGTCATTCCACAGTAGGTTCCTCGACAAGACACAGGACATGTTTCTATTGCAACATGTGACGGTACCGACAAGATATAGAGAAGGTCAAGAACCGTCTAAGCTTGATCTGATCTTCACAAATGATGAGAATATGATTGAGGAAGTGAGTTGTTTGGCACCCATCGGGAAGAGCGATCACATTGGACTAGCATGGACGACCGTAACACACCTAGACCCAAACAGCCTGAAACACAAGTACGAAGGCCGAAACTACTGGAAAGGAGATTATATATCTTTAAACACAGAAATCAAAGCCACTGATTGGAAGACAGTATTGGGAGGTTTGGACACCAACAGTGCTTGGCAGGAGTTGGAGCAAAGAATTGAAGACCTTAGTAAGAGGAATGTACCAGAGAAGAGACCACCAAAGAAGAACCAGAGACCAAGATGGCTGACCAAGCCTGTTCGAAAAGCAATACAGAAGAAGAGGGAATTTTATTTAAAGTACTGTAGACTAGGCAGAGAAAAAGATTATGCCAATTATGTTAAACAGAGAAACATCACTTCCAACTTGTGTAACGATGCCAAGAAAAATTATGAGCGAGGTCTTGTTGATGTATTCAAAAGCGAGTAAACCTTGTAGTTGTAGCTAACAAAGCACTGTAACAAAACTTACCAATACCTAACCAATACTATTACTAGGCTATCGATAGGATGGATCTTACCGACTTTCGACTACTATAACTAATGCTAATTGTAACTATGTGATTTATTGAATTCTGCAGACAGACCCATGATCTAGTTAAAGGTGCCGAGAAACACGCAACGATGTCAAAACGTAGTGCAGACGACTATCTTAATGATGACAGCATTCCCAGTGCAGTAACGAAGCCTAAGCAGCCACGACGCTTCAAAGAAAAGCACTCGCTAGACAGCGACGAAGAAGATGTTCCAGATGACTACAAGGTGATGGACAAAGAGGATATTGAAGGTGATATGGACTTGAAATTGAATTCTTATAATGCTGGTACAGAATAATCAACAGAGGTTTGCTTGTACAGGGTATTTCTAGTATAGATTCTCTCTCTGAAATCTCGTCTTCTAGGAAAACATTGTTGAAATCTTGGAATTGACTGCCTATCTGCAGGCCGAGGTTGTTTATTCTGTCAGTGTCACAGGTGAAGAAGATGCGACAATCGAGGATGATGAGGGGATTAAGATCACACCTTTCAATATGAAGGAGGAGATGGAGGAGGGTCACTTTGATACAGGTGGCTACTACCACTGGAAAAAAGATGACAATGATATCCGGTACAAATACATTTACCTACCTATAGGCGATAAAATTAGGAACAACAAATATGAAACACAATTTAGGACATTCATCCTGCCATGTTAGCCAACTAGCTTGGAATAAAGGTATTCCCACGTAATTTTTGTGTCTGCCGTACATGTATGGAGAAGAATATATGCAAATTGAACCATAATGCCTCTATGACTCTATGTGTATTTTAAGCTTGGCAGCGTGATTTAAGTCGAAAGGCACCTTTAATATTAAAATTGTACTTTTTAGGGATGGTTGGGTGGAAAACATAGACTGGGTAAAGGTGAGGCGTGAGCAACGCAAACCTACCAAGGCAGGCGGCGATGATAAGGTGGTTTGTTCTTCTAATGGATGTGTTACACATCAACTTATTTATTAATGTAAAGTCTTGTCAAAGTAAAATATATGATAGCAGCTATTTTAGAAGCATAGATCAACCCGAAAGAATCGAATGAAAGAATTAATTTGGTTGATGGTGGAACAGTGATGGTTGCTCATGGAGTAAGTTCTTCAAATTTCATCATAATATAATGGTAATTTGAGTTCACGTGATATGTATAATATGATGTGATACGTGAAGGATAAATTCATATGAGTAACCCCTTTGTAATAGTTTCGACAACTGCTGTTAAGTGGTGAATTACCTAGATTTTCACCAAATTTAAATTCCATGTATATTACTGGTTGCTATGACAGTATTCATTGACTGGTGATGGCATTGTGTCGGCACACAGGATGACAGTGACAGTTCAGACGACGTCCGCCCGCTAGACTCAAACAAGCAGGTGCAGAACTACAACGAGATGCTGAAGGTGATGCTGCCAGGAGAGAGTGTGAACAAGGCGCTGCGGCGGCTGGGAGGCGGCGCCAAGAACCGCGGCAATGCCAGCGCGAGGTGGTGCAAGCAGAAGAAGGGCGATGCGGAGAAGGAGGCGGCGGCGGCATCTGACGTTGACAGAGAGAACCTGGAGAAGCTGACGGGCCTCGCTGATCGCCTGCTGGTGTGGGGCGAATACAACATCTACCAGGTATGTGAAACCACGTACAGTGCCGATGACTACCGTGAATCGAAACTAGTTATTAATTCTTAGCCGCATAGGTGAATGCCACCGTGTGATAAACTAGTCGAACCTTCGTGCAGCAGTGCAGTGGATCTGCATCCTGTAGAGATGATGCTGGCCTCTGCTTCACACGTGTCTACCAGATATGAGCTTCAGTATCAATGTGGTGAGAAGGGCATTCACATTGACGACGTGTTCCTATTCTTAATGAGGATGCAGACATTTTCTTTCAATTCCTACCCGTTGGAAGAGGAAGATATCTTGATATTCATGAAGCTAGTAAATCGAAATTGCAGGTAGTGAAACCGGTGTCTTCTGGTTAACCCAAGTATGAGTGTAAGTGGCATTTGTTTGAGAGATCATACGTGGCATATTCATTGTGGAGAAACCCACACTATCAGTGAGACCTGCTGCACACATGTATATAGGTCCTAGCGATATTCTGTTTCAGGCAACCTACGAGAAACTACACTACAACGTTCAGAAGAATGATAGAAAATTTGACGACAAAACCGATGACGACATACTAGACATGTTCGGAGAAGACGTTGATGGCAACGAGAAATTGTGTGAGGGAGGCAGGGAACAACGAGAGAAAGCCGGCACGTCAAATTCTGCTGGGAATGTGCAACCACAGGCCAGTGTTACAAGAGGGGAAGCGAGTGAACCAGACCCTGATGGTATGTTCGGAGAGATGCTGGGAGGTGGCACTTGTGTTAATAAGCCAGTTTCGTGTTATGCCTGTTTAACTAAACTGATAATTCCATCTACTGGCCACTTGTAGTGATAGCAGTTATGTTGCTAGAATAAGTAAGAATACTTGATGTTTGGGGCGAATCTCATACCTGTTCATGGCATACTTGCAATCATGTTCCGAGAATAATTTCTCTATCGCTGGACAGCTGTAATATATTTATTCTGCATTAATGTGTAAATTGCAGGGCCAGTCGATCCATCCATCACAGATGAGGTGTGCTGGGAGTTTAAATGGGAGGAGAGCGATGACGCCACCATATATGGTCCACACTCAAGTTCACAAATGCTTCGGTGGACGCAGAGTGATTACTTTCCGAATGGCTGCTTTGTCAGAAAGCTGGGAAGCGAGGCGAAATTCCGTTCATCAAGTAGGATCGACTTTGAATTATACACTTAAAGGGGCAGCAGAGGGCAGCACTGGGCAGTCGTCAGACGTGAAGCAAACTATCTTGGCCAAGAAGTGTCTTAGTGTACACTTTAGCACCATGAGATCGTCATGCATCAGGTGCATTGACTGTAGGAAACATTTGCGTGCTTGACCCAGAGTAACTGGAATAGCAATGCTAGTCTCACCTGCCTTCAACCTTATCATGTAAAAAAGTAAAATGTATTAATATTAGAAATTTCACCTGTAAATAGTTGATGTGACACTCTGTAAAAGTGAATTTCAGATGCAAAACTTGATTGAGACTAGGAGACGATATGGAAAGTATTTTTAGCTCATCTGACATAGTCAGATGCAGCTTGTAGAATCGCATGAGCGTGCGTCCGTGCGTCCGTCTGGCCGTGCGTCCGTCAACAGTTGCAGACTGTCGGCACAAATTTAAACGGCTCGATGTACGGTCACGATATTTGGGACGTGGGGGGGTAATCCGAAAACGAGTTGGGATGTCGAAGCTGGGGGTCAAAAGTCAAAGGTCAAGAGGTGTAAAAGAAGGGGGACAATTCCTCCTTAACTTAAGGTATAGGGAGGAAATGCAGAATTGCGGCACAATCTAAACGGCTCGACCTAGCTCGTGATAGTCAGTGTGTATAGCATCATGTAAGGCAAAAGCCACTCACGTGTGCATTGGAGGCACGAGGTCAAAGGTCAATGGGGCACAGGCCAGATTTTAGACATTTTCTGAGGACATGGTCTGACGGGAAGCATTGAAAAACTTTTTTGTTTCAACGGTGACCTAGCTTTTTTATGGCTTTATTGAAAGGACCATGAAAATGTACTTTCTGCTGACATGCGAAGAGTAGTGTCGGATAACCTTTTGACCCTCAGAGGAGGGTTAAACATGGATTGTTGACTGTTAACAAAGGACTGAACTGTCGCTTTGCTATTGTGGATGTGAGGCTACAGTGCACAGTTCAATTGCAAAGGCAAATGTTGTTAAACAAGGTTTACGCTCCTTAAATCATATATTTTCTAAAGCAGTCTGTATTAGCACCCTGAGTAGCACCTCTGTATTCGCACACTGTAATGAACCCTGAATGCTCGCGATGGCGTAGGCAAAAACATGGGGGCAGCCCATAACGCATGCATGGGGGTTAATGGCACTATTCTAATCATAATTATTGCCTGGCAACCCTGCAATGCGATGTGTTAACTCACAGCTGAGCGAAATCTTGGCCTGCCTGAATATACTTGGATTCAGCAACTCAATGGAGTGAGGTTATCACGCACAAAGGGTGATGGCATCTTTGATTATTGATGACACTTGCACGCGCCATCTCGCGGCAACTGCTTTTGCTATTAGAGCCCCCTCCCCCCCCTTCCCCCACTCTCCCCCCACCACCACCACTACGCTCGCGCTTGACGCATATCCATGATAACATGTTAATATAGCGAAGTCATTAAAGTTACACAGCTGTATCTTTATTACTGTACTACCGGTATAGTAAAGCCTAGCTATCATAGATTTTAGATCTGTATTAGTAGTATCCTAGATATATGCTCTGAGCGCGAACGCGGTGATGGGAGGGTGCTCTTCATTCGTTTGCCAGTGAGTTTAGCATCAGAACACCTGCCGTCAGGTGAGCGCTGTTGCTCTGCGGCACTTGTTCATTACTACTGTGACAAGAGGAATCATTGGGTAATATTAGATGGAGTAGTGACAGTACAGAAGTATGAAGGTTACATATGCACTTCAGGGGTAGAAATTAACTTTTAAACACGGGAGTCCAACGGACTCCCTACCCTTAAAAAGAGGGAGTCAGTAGCAAAATGATCGAGTCCGCAGTCTGAAGTTCAAAATTAAAGATATTAACAATAACACATGCTTATTTTGAAGATTCATGTGGTTACACGTCTGCCCAATTTTCTTTGGACATTTGCTGGAAAAATACGGTAATTCCGCGAGGCCGTGCTCTGGAACGAACTAGTTAGTATAGTATGGCAGAATTTTCAGGGAGTCACACAAGTCTATATATACAAGACTGCATATGTCAAATAAGGGAGTCCGTCATTAAATCAAGGAGTATTTTACTCCGGACTCCCGTTAATTTCGCACCCTGCACTTTATGAAGATAGAAAATGCTATGAATTGATAGTATGTTCAGAGTAAAAGGAAGGCCAGGAATGAAACAACTCATTGTATTGCATCCCATGCAATCATTAAGCTAAAAGCATGCACTGTTTCATTTTTTTACGTGAAAATAAAACTTAAGTCCATTAAATGTAATTATTACATTTGAAATATGGACTTCTTTATTTTCTCTTTTATGTATAAAATGGTTGGTGTATCACAGTGGTTGAACGCAAGGGTTCTGGTGTGGCTTTGAAGGCAATGTTGCCTTCTGCATGCGTAGCGTCATGTACTACACGTACTCTGCACATAGATGTACGATTGATGTCATTGCCACTATCAACAATGCATCCACGAAAAGAATTACTCTCTTAGTACTATAGTCTAACTACATCGTTACTATCTGTCGAGTCTAGTCCTGGAGATAGGTAATATCAGGATAATATATGGGATATAAATTAATACAAGAGCCGCAGAGCGTCTGGGCTCATCTGAAGTCTGTTGCTACGGTTATAAACGTAACATTTAAGTCGTGCGTAGTGACACCTTTGTTAGGCGCAGATATGCAGATACGCAGTTGCGTACACATCATTTCAGCAACCTTCTGCATTCTGTATACCTCCCAAATCCCATTGGTTGATACAAATCGCGTGCCTGAAACTCCTGTTTTATGGTGCTTTGTGACCCTAACCCTAACCCTAATAAAAAATAAAAAATATTTAATTGTAAAAATTATTTGTTGTTATTAAATTGTTGTAAATAAATCATGTAAATATTTGCATTAATTGGAAAAAAATAGTTAAATGGATAAAGATAGACAAATACAGAAAACAGGTAAATAATAAAAAATCTGATGGGATTCGATCCAACGACCTTTGAGCCGTAATCCTGTGCTGTATCCGTTGGGCTATCCAGACATATTGGCTTTCTAGATTATGGATGTGCCATGAATATGAGAACAATGTGACATCATTGAGGCAGTTCAGGAATCTATGTTTAACCCTCCACTTGAGGGTCAAAAGGTTATCAAACACTTACTCTTCGCACGTCAGTGGAAAGCACATTTCATCGTCCTTTCAATAAAGTGATAAAAATGGTAGGTCAGCGCTGAAACAAAAAAGTTTGTCACTCTGTCCATTAGGCCATGTCCTCAGAAAATGTCTGATATCTGACCTTTCCCCCACTGCCCTTTGACCTGTGACCTCCAATTTCGCACTGGTGATGAGTTTCCTGCCCATCACACTATACACAGAATATTAAGAGCATAGGGAGAGCCGTTAAGATTTGTGCAGCAATTCCGTATTTCCTCCTATACCTTAAGTTAAGGGGAAAATATTCCCCCTCCGTTTACACATCTTGACCTTTGACCCTTGACCCCCAAATTTGTCATCCCGAGTCCTTTTCACGATCCCCCCCGACGTCCCGAATATCGTGACCGTACGTCGAGCGGTTAAGATTTGTGCCCAGCTGTTGACGCACGGACGGACGGACGGATGGACGGACAATCATGCGATTCTACAAGCTGCATCTGACTACGTCAGATGAGCTAATAACATTCAGAGACAGCATCCGGCCCTAATTGGTGATTTGCCAACCTTGTTTCGAATATGTAAATACGGTTCATTATCACATGTCAAAAATTAACAAATGATCTGATACTGTACACCTTTCAAACTACCTACACTTTCAAATGATGACTATGTTATACATGGAGTGACTATTATTAAAAATATTTCTATGAAATAAGCCACTGAATTTGGTTTTGTTTGAAGAATTTTAATACCAGCATTTGACTTGTTCATCGAGTGTTGGTAACGCAGTCCGCAAAATCACTTCGCCCTGCCCGTTCTTCACTGGTATTTGATAGGCTTAAATATATTAATATATACAATGTCACGCAATGAGAGAGTGTCTATGCTCTGACTACGTAAGCTGCGTTCACACGAAGATTTCAGTTCCGTACTTGAGCGTTCACACGCTAAAATATACGCGGCTTATTCAGTACCGTACTGAAATACGCGGCTTACTTGGCGCGGAATCACATTATATCACGCGTATATTCGGCACCACGCTGGCCGCGTAATGTGTGTCGTGTGAACGCATTCGAATTGCGAAACTGTAGCGCGCTTACCTAGACTGGTACCCGTTCGCTACACGACGTTAGTGTAGCGTGTGGAACTGTCGACCGGGTACCAGTCTATATCATACCTAGCCAGCTAAGCCTCGAATCTCGTGTATCTCGTGTGAACGCTCCGGGTTGTGTTAGCGCGGTATTTCAGCCAAACTCAGCACCAGCTAAGTACGGAACCAGCGAGGCCGTGTATCTCGTGTGAACGCAGCTACATAGCTCAACTATAAACATCGCTATAAGCGGTAACACAAACTAGCGAGACGGGGCGGGGACGCGTGTGCGCGGCTGCTAGTGCGTGTGGTGGCCACGGCGCGGCGCTGCGTGTCCCCGCCCAATAACCGCTACTTGTACGAGGGCACTGCGCCCGCCTTGCGTCCCGGCTTCTGCCACAACCCCAAGCTCTCACCAGCGACCCACAGCGTGATCTCACTGCCGTTCACGCGCGGGTCGGAGAGCTTCCTGAAGTTGGAGAAGGAGGTGTGCAGCGGCGGCATCTGCCAGTTTCCGCCGCCCGAGTGCGGGCCGTGAGTCCACAGCTGGTGCGGCGGCCGGCGGCCCTGCTGCGTGAACCCGGTCAACTGTCGGCCGTGCACCGCGGCCGCCGACGCACATAACCGCGATAGGTTGTCGTCCGTGAGCGTCGCATGCTGCGCGCTACTGCGGCTGCGCGACGACGCTGGCGCCATGCGGCGGGGCGGGCAGGGCGTGCGCGCGCTCAGGTCGTACTGCTTCTCCAGTTCGACCATGTATCCGCCGTTGACGAGCATGTCCGTGAGATCGAGGTGCGTGCTCGCGCCGCTGCTCATCCCAGAGTCAATCGACTTCTTGCGAGCGTTCGGTATCGGCGGCGGCATGCGCGCGAACGGCGCTGGCATCGGCGGAGGCGGCCAGTCGCTCTGGATCGAGAGGTTGTGCGAGGACGAACTGCACTCGCTAAGCGCGTTTGCTCGGTAGGCGGGCGACGCGCCATTGACGCTCGAGATCGGAGGTAAGACGACGCTGCCATTGAAGGTGCCATTTTGTGCACCGTCGACGAGCTGCGGCGTGGCGTCTCTCCTGCCGGGTCTGAAATCATGCAAGCCAATCAGGTAATAGTTCTGAAATCGATTGGAGTAATCAGAAAAAAACCTAGAAAAATGTATGAAGTAACATCATCAATAGATATAAAACTTCATTATATACATATATACACGTATGTATTCCATATTTATACGAACATGTTTATCCCGCATTCGTGATAATATCTAGACTGACTAACTTTCATTCGCAAGTTTCCTGGCGGTCTAGGGTAGAGCCAACTAAAAATAATAAGACACTAAAGAATAAGACCTACTCACATTAATATTCCAATCACTCTGCCAATATAATTGGGTTTAGCTATACATTGCTGCGACAAGTAGCCTCTCCGTTTAAAACAGGTAATTACCTAATGCTCCTTGGTGAGATATCCGTGGGTAAGGCATAGGACTAAGGTAGGTAACACTGTATGCATTGTTGAGCGAGCAGCCGATTATAATTCAACATTCCTTCCAAGAAAACATGCAGTCGTGCGATGCTGCGCAGAAGCTTACTAATTAATTATAGCTTAGCAAGTTAATTATGCTAAGAGCTTAATTATCGTTCATTATTGCGAAGGTTAGATACCTTTGTCGTTGGTCACCAGGGACGAAAGCAGCTGGCGGTTGTTGCTGCTGTTGTAGCAATAATTGCTGTTGCTGTTGCTGTTGCTGTAACTGTAACTGTTGCTGTTGTTGCTGCTGCCCCTGCTGAACTTTATTACTGTAACAATTAGGTGAGATAAGTGTGGATAAATGAGTGAGTACATATATATATATATATATATATAGGGTGGTGTCCGTGCGTGCGTGTGCGTGTGTGTGTGCGCGCGTGCATGCGTATTTGTGAGAGAGAGAGAGAGAGAGAGAGAGAGAGAGAGAGAGAGAGAGAGGAGAGAGAGGAGAGAGAGGAAGGAGAGGAAGAGAGAGAGGAGAGAGAGGAGGGAGAGGAGAGAGAGGAGAGGAAGAGAGGAGAGAGAGGAGATGGAGAGGAGAGGAGAGAGGAGAGAGAGAGAGAGAGGAGAGGAGATGAGAGGAAGGAGAGGAGAGGAGAGGGAGGAGAGGAGAGGAGAGGCAGGGAGGAGAGGAGAGGAGAGGAGAGGAGAGAGAGAGAGGAAGAGAGAGAGAGAGAGAGAGAGAGAGAGACTGAGACTGAGACTGTGTGAGTGAGTGAGTGAGTGAGTGAGTGAGTGAGTGAGTGAGTGAGTGTGTGTGTGTGTGTGTGTGTGAGTGCGTGCGCACGTGTGTGTGTGCGCGCGTGTATCATAAAGCGTATACAGTATTCACGTGGCTGCATTAAAACGCAGAGGTGTGTGCATGCGGCCACATGATTCAATCGCTTAAGTTCATCAGCGCGTTGCGCGTTAAATATTTTAGCAGCTTTGCCCTCGTCATGAATTATACAGATGTTGCCTTGCCTAAAAATGAAAAGTTCTGATCATGAATGGTTGCGAAAAGAAGAAGCAAGGTAAGTTGTCGTTATGGGGCGTTATTCAACTTTCAAGCCGTGAAATAAAACATTTAGTAAATGTCCGCATCACCGGACATACGTGTCAGCGTTTGATCTCGCGGCCATTTAAGATTTGCCAATAAAATATAGATTTACTCGCAGAAGGAGTGCATGCAGCAGCTCACCCCATATTTCGCAGTTTCTCCCGGTAGGGATCTGGCGTTATCTTAAAGTTGGCTGTCACTGGATGCAGCCGTTTGCGGTATTCGTCCACGTATGATCGAGTGTCTTCACAATGCTGAAACTTTTGAGTAGTAAGCGCTTTCGCTGCATTGGCAATTTTGCGCGCCTTCTCTCCGCCACCGACTCCGCTGCTAGAACCTCCACCACCGCCTGCTACCCCTCCCCATGGTCCTCCTCCCCAACCGCTCTTCAGCGGTCGACCCTTTGTTTTGCTCCTCGGGTCCGAGGAATGAGCCGTCTTTCGCACATCGCCCCACTTGGTGAGTGCGTCTATTTTGCTGTCGCTCGTCATGCCGCCCTTGAGCGAGCAGAGGCACTTGGTCGGCGGCTTGCGTTCGCGCGAAAACGCGATCAGTATCCGCATGTAGCGATGCCATTCGTTGTCCGGTGCGCGGGCCACCTCCTGCCGCACGCGTGTCCACTTCCCGCGCTCCTTGTCCTTCTTGTAGTCCCTCGGGTTGACGATGACCTTGGGGATCGGCGGTGGGCCGGCCTTCGGGTCTGCCATGGTGCTACCAGGGAAAGCTACCACGGGTAGGTTATACCGTGTGTTCAGTGCACACGTCGGAGACGCGCTCTCTTCACACGAGAATACGCGATAGGACGGAGATTCGGGGCGGCTGGCCGACTGTCGCAACACATGTCTATTGACGGCCGACGTCCGTCAGCCCGGCTCAGGTCGAGTCGGCGGGCGCTGCACCAGCTCGAGCGGAATAGACGTTGGAAGCGAGTAAAATATGGTCGTACACGGTAGATGTTGCCCTGCATCGCTTCGAAAACAAAAGCCCTGACGACACGGCAACAGGAATCTTCTTGATTAGCTGATTGCACGACAGTAGACTAGTTAACAACATTGCACACATGCGCAGACCTCCCGCCTGGCACATCCACGCGCTTGTGTTGCCTCCCAGCAAACGGTAGCTACAAACACTGGATCCGTATCCTTTCTCGTGTTGTGCTGACCACTGCCAGGAAGAAACAGCAGGTACATGGTGCGGACACGCGCTAGAACTCACTCTCTCTCTCTCTCTCTCTCTCTCTCTCTCTCTCTCTCTCTCTCTCTCTCTCTC
>NW_014577931.1:72950-77742 GCF_000485595.1 Priapulus caudatus
CTCTCTCTCTCTCTCTCTCTCTCTCTCTCTCTCTCTCTCTCTCTCTCTCTCTCTCTCTCTCTCTCTCTAGGCAGACACACACTTAGCCGCTCCAAATCCAGTTGATGAATTTCGAAGGGGACACATTGTCGCCAACAGCATGTACGTTGAAAGTCACGATTACAGCCTTCAGCCGATACCAAGAGACTGGTAGCGGGCTGTGCGCCACAACGGAGGTCATCGCTGCATCATGCTGGCACAGGGACTCCAGCTTCCTCTCGCATCCCGAATCCCGCCGCCTTCAGTCAGGTACTCGCGGACATGGTGTGGTGGCGGGCGTGCATGCGTGCGTGCGTGAGGAAGGAGCACACGCCTACGCCCCTCGTTGCTGGTCCAGTCTCAGCGGTCGAGCATCAGCGGGTCACGGTGTGGTTGCCAGCCGGTGCAGCCGCTCATCAGTGTGGCCTCTGCAGACGGACTAACCACAGCGGGAGCTGTTCTCTCGCTGCCTGCTGCCGTGCAGCGTAGCAACGTAACATTGCCTCATGTGCGCAGTGTCTGTAGCGCGCGGAGATGCTTGGATCAATACCTGTAATTATTACCTGCACTCTCAGCGAATGTGCACTACAGGTGTAATGCTGCGTGACGTCACGGCTCACAGATAGCAGTGGCCCTCTTTCTGCGTGCACGCGCTTCAGTGTACGTGTCTGTTTGCGCGTGCTTGTGGGCCCGCTTGTGTGTGTGTATGTGGGATGGGATGGGGGGGGGGAACGTCTCTTCTGCTTGCAAGCAGCTTACTGTTAGCAGGGGTTAATAATGACAAATTTGTCATTATTAACCCCCTGCTGTTAGTAAACTCAGGCAACCTTGCCTTGCACCCCGTATGTTTTATTGAAAAGACAACAGCCAATGCATAAAATAACCATGACTGCCACATGCTAGTAATAAATTGTCATTAATGTTAAATTGCTAAATTCCGACATACATAATTACAGGAGCGTATCAATATGATATATCAATGTTATATCAATGAGTATATCAATATTGATACACTCCTGATAATTATATATACAAGAGCGTATTAAGTATACTTATACTATATCTAATACACTCTTGATATATATATATATATACCTCTAACATTTTTTTTTCCGATCCTTTCAAAGTATCTTTGTACACGCCACGTGCAAGTGGCCGGCAATAAAGAAACAGACTAATCCGTCATCTCACTATCACGATTTTTTTATACCAAAGAAAACAGTTCATACATGATGTAAAAATGACTTTTTCGTTTAATAACACTAAACACTGCAATGTTTTTTCTGCAGTTGCCGTTAGGGACTTTACACATGAGCATCTAGGTGGTTGATGCATGACAACCATGTACATCAGCAACTACACATTGCCATTTGCCGATCCATTTGTTTCTATAAGAGCGTCTGGGTGTGTGGATAGCTTGATAGTATGGAAACAGTGCGATTGCAAACAACTACTTCTACACACGCACGCACGTACGCACGCACACACACACGCACACACCATGCATATATATATATAATATAGAATAGTATTGTGTAGTACAGTACATGATAGCATGTTAACAGTTTTACTATATTTTTACATTTAATAACGTGAACAAAAAAGCATACGCAAATACTAAACAATATTTGATATTAAAGAACATTTGTACAATTACATTTTTTACTCATCACGGCCCTTCTATACCAATGCAGCTACTAAAAACTAATCATACTAACCATAACACTGCTATACCACCACAGCCATCAGTATAGGTAACCACACTGACTACAGCTCTGCCATAGTAACACAGCCATCCTTATATATAGCTTTGGTGATCAAATAAGTCTCACACAAACACAGGCACCAGTGTAGCTACCCCTACTGATCATAACTTGCACTTGCCTTGCAATTACTGCAACAAATGGAACTATCATTGCAGCTAATCACTTTGATCCAGCAGCTTGGTAGCAGCTTCCCACATGTGTTGTGCTGGTCTGTTTGTACACTGGCCAGCGTGCTTGTCGAGGCAATCGAGAGATTCCACGAAGCCGCCACAGAGCGGACACACGAGGGATGCTCGCACGACGCTGCCTTGCTCTGGCTCATGTCCGAGCTGCGACTTTGCTCCTCCCACGCCTTGTCGCTCGACACACACGCTCTGGGATGAGGGAGAGAGGAGAGCCGTGGGAGGTGGCACTGTCTCGTCTATTGTCACCACTTGTTGTCCCTCGCACCGCACTGCATCACCACCAGAACGAGCACCCCACCCCGAGATCTCGGACATTTTGGCCACCTGTTGGTTTGCGGAGATTTCGCGTGACGAGTGGTTGACGATGGACGTGATATCCACAACACACTCTGCAATGTGCTTCTCGAAAAGACGTGCCTGAATGAAATCTGTAAAAAATAGCAGGTATTTATCATAGTAGCTATTCATCACTTTGCATTTACAGCAAGCATAGCAAGATAATAATATAGTAACATATTAAATGTGACACAGGGTGATAGATAGATAAAAAGATAGATAGATAGATAGATAGATAGATAGCTAGATGGATAGATAGCTAGATGGATAGAAAGGTAGGTAGATAGATAGATAGATGGATGCAGAGAGGGATAGAAGAAAAAGAGCGTGAGATGACACAATAACTAAGGGGAACAGGCCAACACAAATGGAGATATTAGAAAACTGACTTGAAATAAAGTCATCTAAGAAATGAAAAAAATATCTTAAAAGAATACTAAATGGGTTTGTCAACAGAACCTTTACATGAGGTTTCATCAGAGCAAGTATTGTTCCGTTTACGTTTAGTTGCATGGAAAAGTAACATTTTACCTAGAATTAGGCACGTTCACATACACTTAGGTCAAACGGGACACTACTCTTTCTAGCATCAATACTGTAAACCTCTTAATTATCATAATACAAGAAGTAAATTACCACCACACCTCCACAACTATTGCATTCTAGCAGAACACTGCCACCACTTGGTTCGTCCATGATAGACCTGTATTTTATTTTTAAAAAAGAAGGAATTTCTATACTGAATCTGAAAGAACTAATAAACGAACAATACTAAATGACAAATTTACATTTTATACAGCTGTACAGGACTTCACACATGCTTTCACTTATTACTACAAATACATGCCCGTCTTTTCTTCACACACACATCAATTTCTTCATAATATGTGGATTTGCTCTACATTTTTTCAAGTTATGTAGTAACAATGATTCCCATTTAAATAAAAGTAGAATACTCTTTGAATGGCTTACCATCCTTTGCATTTCATCAATACTGAATCCTTTTCTGTTTTTGTTGCCATCCTCCTCCTCTTGACAAATTCTGACGGTTCAGTCTGTTTTCGTATAGTCCCATTTTCTGACAGTAAAAAACATGAACTAAATCAAGTCTTGGTTTAATGGGGTTGTGAATAATTTCTTATATTATGCAAGTTGTGCTGACTTTTTACAGCGTAATATATGCCCTTTTAATGTAATGTTGTCCTCACAACAATATTACCAACACCGCCAAGAGAGATGCTAGACTCAAAATAACACATGATCGTGGTGGACAACATTTCTAGCGAAGGAGGGCTCGTAACTGTTACCATATTTTCCTAGAAATTCACACAACGTTTACAACCGTGCCCTTACCAAGGCAGGCAGGCGTCTTTGTTGAGTTAATCAGTGCTGCCCCATGATCGCCTGTTGCTGTTTCCCGTAGACTGGCACAATCCACACGAGCCAGCTTAGCGTGATGCCCATCGTTAGATTGCTCGATCCCAGGCTGACGATCATCGAGTGATACAACCTCATGTACCCGTGATTGCTGAGTTACTTCATGCGCACCACTGTCCAACAGCATCTCATGATGAACACTGTGAAGATTCGAGGACAGGGCCGTTTCTTGTGTCGATACTGCAGCTGAACGCGATTGTTTATCATCTTGCCGTGACGACGGTGCGACGGGTGCTGCCACCGATAACGAAGACAGGGGATTAAAGAAGCGTTCACAACTGGCTCTCATCGCCACACAAGGATCTGGCAAATGACTGTTAGAAACACCTTGAGTTGCTTGTGATGCACAAGCTTGGTTGTCAGCTGGTGGCATGAATTGAGTAGTGTTTTCCTGAGAGGTTACAGTGTGATTACAGGAGGTAGATACAGATTGAACGTCGTTCTCAGAAGCTGTGTGTTGGCTGTCTTGATTATTGCTCATGCCAGCTGACAGGGCATCTGCACTAGCGCTGCTACTGCATGGTGCTGTGGTCCACATCTTAATCACTGATTCCTCATCTGAAATACATATATATATATATATATATGAGTAATGACAAATAAATGTAATTACTAAAAAATTATTTTATACTAGCAGTGAAAATTTGGTTAACTGTACAGATATATTTCTGCCCTTCATCATTACTTCACGAATTTCAATCAATGCGTTGATATATTTGTTGGCATCAGTGCATGTCTAATTGATATACACAAAGAGAGAGACATAGAGAGAGAGAGAGAATGTGAGAGCGAGAGCAAGAGAGAGAGAGTGAGAAAGAGAGAGAGAGCGAGAGTGAGAGAGAGAGAGAGAAAGAACGAGAGAGAGAGAGAGAGAGAGAGAGAGAGTGGGAGAGCGCGCACGCGCGTGGGAAAGAAAGTGAGAGGGAGAAAGAGAGCGCGCGTGGTGAAAAATGGCAGTGGCTGCGGTGAGAGAGGTGGGATACACTGGTGGGATACACCACACTGACTATTAACTGCCTATCGCCTGTCTTCGCATTACCCCGCGAAAAA
>NW_014577931.1:77767-79647 GCF_000485595.1 Priapulus caudatus
GAGAGAGAGAGAGAGAGAGAGAGAGAGAGAGATTAAACATCACATCTTTTTTGTCACTTCCATTATGCAGAGGCAACCAATGTGCTTTTGGGACTGCTTCCCATCTAGAAACCGCTGATTGAAGAGCATGGCTACTGCTGTACCTACCATCACCAAAACTATAGTCCAGTTTTCCTGGTGACAGTGGTATAGCCATTTCGGCACTCCGACCTAGTGTTCCTGCCGTGATCTTCTCGTAATACCAATCATCAATCCTGAGGCGAAAAACTTTCCTTTCGTTTTTCGTGAGCTTTCTCTTCATTGCTTTCTCAAAGTCATGTCTGTAATCTGGCGATGTAAGTATGATATGCAATTAATAACTCATTATGTAGCCACCGACTGGTCTATTAGTGGTGTTCTCTGTAGAGCACTTTAATTCACATCACTATACTATAGCTCTTTGTCCATCCTCTCTATTACTGCATGCTAACAATTAAGCCAATCACGATGTGAGACTAATGACAATTCACTAATACATCGGTCTTACATTGCAATATGTGACTGTTTCTTGGAACTAGCCAGCCATCAACTAACAATAAACGCACCTGATATTGTAACCATGTCGACGTCAATATTGCTGATGTCCAGTGAATGCAGATACATGCTCAAAGACTTATCAAACTGAAAACAAAACAATTAAATTACTATATAATTTTAAGATTTTTAGTGATTACTCAATATTTATCTATCTATCTATCCAATCATGTCCCATTCCATCAAATAATGAAAGTGCAAAATAAGATGGATGGGTGGGCTGGCGTGCACAAACGTGAGGCACAAACTAGTTTTCCCAATCTCCTCAGCATATCAGGCTGCATGGTGAGAATTAGATACATATATATATTTATATTATTAAGAACTAATAACACCTATAATAGGTATTATAATATTAGCTCTTGATGTTATACAATAAATCTATATTATTATACTATTTATATAGGACCATAATCCATTTTAGCGATCAGACACGGGCCTACAAATGGCTACATAGTGATGCTGAGAGGGTCTATGTCCCCCGGGGTACTGCCGGAAGGTACCCTGGGTACGGTCTGGTACACCGGAACGTACCCTGGTACTATCTAATATGGCGGTACGTAACTCGCCTACTCCCCTAACGGGTAATGCTATCCCCCAGGCGTGGAGGGAGGTGACCGCAACGTGGCAGCACTAGTGTTGGGATAGTGTTAGAGTCAGGGTTAGGGTTAGGGTTAGGGTTAGGATTAGGGTTAGGGTTAGGGATAGGGATAGGGTTAGGGTTTTTGCATCATGATATCTGTCCCCACACCATAGATTAATTTTTGTGGAGCACAATACCTATATATAGCGCTCCGAGATATATATATTTAGTGTTATGGTTAGCGTTGGAGGTGTTGGAGTTTATCGCTGCCGGATGATTAATGATTTTGAAGTATACGTCAACTGTATCACGTGACCCTCCCTCCACGCCCGGGGGATAGCAACACCCCTCCACTAACGAGTCTAGGGAGTCGCCTACGCCTACTCCCTAACACTAACCCTATCCCCAGGGGCGTAGCCAGTATGTAGCACTGTAGGCCCGGGCCTACACTTTTTTTGGCCAAGTTCTCTTTTTTTTTAAAACACCCATAATTAAAACCCATAAGCTTGCTGGACGAGTTTAAGAGTCTAGGCAGGAAAAACTATTGAAATGAACGTAGCAAGAATATGGCTAAATTAGGTGACCTATTCTTCTGTCATCTAGGCTGTCATTTCTATCGCGTGCCGTTTCATTCAACACTCTCCCCGCCGAAAAAGACTAGGATCCGATCTTGTCAGTCTTTTAACATTTTAACTCGTTCGTAACACTATTTTAACTCGTTTGT
>NW_014577931.1:83547-89629 GCF_000485595.1 Priapulus caudatus
CGCATGATTCGCCCCCCCCCTCCCCTAGAATTTACTTTTGGATTCGCCACTGGTTGTGTGTGTGGGGGGAGGGGTGCGTGTTATTAAACCTCTGGGATCCAAAGAAAAAAATTACCCTCGAATTCACAAAATTGCACTTACAATATCAATTTTTTTCAATTACCTCAAAAACGACCATCTTGAAGGTTCTAAATTGCTAAAATCCAAGAGCTTCCGGGGGCTCCGCCCCCTGGACCCCGGGCAAGGGCTCTGCCCCTGCACCCCGCCAGGGCCCCTACGGCGGGCCCCTGGTCCCCACCCATTAAGGGCTTTGCGCCAAGGCTCTCGCGGTGTGCGCTACTCGCACACAGTCTTCATATACATTATAATGGAGGTAACAGCGAAATCATCCCCCCCACAACTGAGGACCTGTCTACGCCACTGGTGTACACGCCCCTGCTTTCACAAATTGAAAATCGCTAACCCAAATTAAATTCTCAATAAACTTACCCCACTGTTAATTTCCGTATCTAGCCCACTCGCTGACATTATACATACAAACAAACAAAACAAACATGTACAAATAGACACTAGAAAGTTGCGGATAGCGACATGTTTTTAACCCGTGCGCCTTATGCATTACCCATAAAGCAATGCGGTAACTCCAGTCTTCTCTGGCGACGCCAAGCAGACGAATTGACTCGTTTGACGCCCACGTAAGTGTGTCCTCATTTAGAACAAAGTTAGTAAGCAACTAACTATAGTTTATAAAGGTAGTTCTCAAGTCATAACTTATCTATTTATATTATCAACTAATATAATCAGAAACGTGCAACGCTTTGTAGATACGGAGATGTTTGTAATAATAAGACTAATCATTCTAATTTATACAAAAACTGGCGTAACAAAATGTAGACTGTAGTCAAATAACGGAAATAATGATATTAGTATTAATTATAGTATTCTATTAATATTAATTATTATTATTTCTCAGGTAGCGTCTGGTATGACAGGAATTTTCTATTGTATCTTCGTGTTATGTGTATCCACTCCAGTGAAGTATGGCGTGTGCTATTTCTGTCCGTACAGGGCCTAACCATGGAGGATAATGGAAGATTAGTTAACAACAGTGAAACTGCAGCTACTGGCAATAAGTGTTTATCTACAGAAACAATGTGAGTGACATTAAATCTAATCGGAAGGGTAGTGAAACATTCAACGTAATCGCATAATTTCTTTTATGAAATTAGGGAACATTCATCATTGCATATTTAATTTTCACATTGCATATATGCGATTTTGCTTCTAGTCTTTCATCGATATCAAACGAGGCACCAGCTCAACATGATGTGGCATGCCTTCCTGAGCATGCTAGAATGCTTGCTAATGCAACAAAAGACGCTCCAAGTTGCTATTATGGTGGTGATTTTGTCAAAGTTCTGCCAACGAGCAGTGATATGCTGGATCAGGTAGCACAGCAACTTATTGCTGACATCAATGTTAAGAGAAAAAGAGACACATCACTGTTACTGGACTGGAAAAAGTCACTAGAAATGCAGGTATAAACATAGATAATACAGTTTTGTTGTATTTTGATGGGGTGTAATAGATAGGTTCATGGTAGCTAGCTCTACCACAGCTATATGCACTCTATGCACTATATGCAGCTCTATCACAGTGACACACTAAGGCAATATGTCAGTTGGTATCATCACTGTCTAGACCTAATCAAATTAACAATTGCACGTCAGTGCTAGTCAAACAATTAAGTTGTAATCATTGCAGATGATGCTTACTATTTATAGGCCAGTAAATCATTTGAGGCATTGGAGCAAGCCATGTATAGCGTATACAACCAGAACAGTAGTGCCATCCAGGAAAAGCTTGAAGACCTCTTTGCTACGTTAGACCGAATCAGGTAGATATTTCTATCTAAGAGAAAAATTACTCTGACAGAAAGTGACCTTATGGGAGTTAGTATATAAAAGAAAATTAAAATATAGTTAATTCTGTCTGTCACAGCAAGGAATAGTATTTTATTTAACCTACTGAACACTGAGAACATGTCAAATGTGTGAAGTGAAGTGTGGCTGTTGTCAGGAGCATGCAAGCACTTGCCCTGTGATGAAGCTCTATAGCTTCTACAACCTACGCCATTATATACACAATTATTAAGTTATTAGTGGACTAACCACCTACTGTAGCATTTACTGTGAAAGCAGCTGCATGGCCTCGGGTTACGGAAACGGAGATAGGCATCACCCTATGTGCCACGTAGGCACGGGCAGGGATTAACTTATTAAATTATTAGTGGTACTTTACATATTAGGATTAGGAACATGTTATGTGTTCATTTGCATATTTGTGCATTTATTGACGCCCTATGCATTTGTTACAGACACCTAGAGCAAGAGCTGCTAGACTTCAAACAAGCTCTCGGATTATTCTATCAAGATTTACAACAGGAATAATTAATGCTCATTATCCAATTATCTTTTGATTAATTAGTTAGCTTATCGTCCATTTATTATTCGCAGTGTGATCGTTTATGTATATTTTTAACCTTTTGATTTTATATTTTGATGTGTTCTATTTTACAAATTATAATATTATAAGCTACTTTTCTTTATGTGTGTAAAAGAACAAACATTATAGCGAAGTTTAGCAATGTGTATAACAGATATATGGATTATTTATTGAGTTTACATAGTGTGCCTGTGTTTGTTACTGGCTGCCAAGTTGACTGATGATTATAAATGGCATATAAGTATTTAATTGAAACTAATTTATGTTAAAAAGCAATTTAAATATATCTATCTATATCTACATGAACACTGTACCTAATCAAACTTTCCACCTTATTAGTTTTGTTATTTTGTCATCTAATCTATCGCGTGTGTACTCTATTATATTGCCTTTATAAGTATACTAAATATACAAAGATGTGTGATTAAGTGATCATACAAATATCAATATCAATACACAGAGAATAATGTTTGGTATGCACAAAATTTTGTATTTATTTTCAAAAGAAGCGGGAATTATACACGTCAATTTAGTAAGAACTTGGAATATAATATACTAAAATATATAATGGTGCGGGAATACGGCACCCTGCTCAGCAATATATACTTCATGTTTGTTCTAACAGCTTGTTCTCGGCACTTCAATAGAAAGAAAATACGTACATTAAATATTGGATACACTATGCATGCATCTTCGACAGATGCAACAAACTTATAATAAAATAACTAATATTAAACTTTTAGTGCATGAATATTACAAGCAACTACAGCAAGCATTCATTAAAATACATAGTATGATAGTATAGTGCAGTGAGCTCAATTTCACTCAATTTATTCGACAGATATGGCTCCAAATTAGTTTTTTTTCTGAAACAGGAATCTTAGTACGTGTCCGCTAGAGTATCTGTCCTAAAACCATGCGCGTTCTCTCTTTTGCTGGCGCGTTTTCTTGAGTTTCCTGGCACTCTTCTTGCTCGGGCGTTTTTTGTTTGGAAGCTTGCGGTACTCCTCGTATCGCACTTTGAATCTCACATCCTCACCATTGTCATCCTCATTGTCCAGAACATCGTTGTCACCTTCCATGTCAACTCCCTCGGCCTGCAAGTCAGACGTATTCATATTTGTTACTAAACGTTAGCATAGCGGGAAAAATTGCGACACGCTGTTGGCAGCGGCTGGAGTGGTGGTGGCGGTTTCACTGGCAACGTGGATGGTTCAGCATGCAGCATTCTACCTAATTTATGGTTTCATTTCAACAGCTGATGTATACACGCCGGAGGGGGGTACTGAATATAGAGATACATATCTTGACGATCACATCTCTAAAAATATATCAAGCATATATCTCCGTGAACATGAGGTCTCTCTGTATGAGATATAGACACAACGCCCGCCTATTATTATTATTATTATTATTACTATTATTATTATTAAATATTTATTGCATGTAATTCAGATACAAGTACATGTACTGAGGACAGTCTTTTTCATGGAGAAAAAATCTGATAAATGCGATAGTGTTGAGCAGTTAAAAATCCAGCCTACCTGGATGATGGCGAATCTCTTGGGCTCGACACACGGCCGACAGTCTGAGTATCCGACTCCGAACTCATCATCCTCGCACGTACAGATCTGACAGCCGTTTGGCTCGGCCGTCATCGCAATACGGCGCGCGAACACGTCTCTGTACTTCTTCTGGTGGTTCATGCGGCCGGTGGTGAGCTTGTCGGCGTTGAACATGGTTCCGTTGGTCTCCTGCGCCAGAGCAACACAGATGTCCTTGGGGATCTGAAGCTGCTGGTAGAGCGCCTTGTCTCCAGCGAGGACCTTGTCACGCTGGTCTTTGAGAGTGTACACGGAGTTGCCGTCGATGCCTGCGAGGGAGAAAGACGAGAGAAGGTTTTAGTGGTTGACAGTCACACGAGCAAGATGAACTGATCCAGATACGCTCTCGGGTTGAGTTTTGGATCAAGTTCCCATCAGTTTCGGATCGCTCTTGGATTCAAGCTCGTTTCACAAATAGCTACGCCTTTTTTTATTCCAGTTTGATGATCTCATATGATTCGTATGATGGGATTTACAGATAATGGCTTACCAACAATCATGGATGCCTTCTTTTTGTTCGCAGCTCTCAGCTTGAATGAGTGATCCTTGGCGATGTGAAGGGTGATGTCGTGTTCAATCAGGAAGGAGAGCATGGCGGAATAGTCAAGCTGGAAATACAACGAATGATAATTTAAACACACAAATAATAATAAGGATGCTAATAACAATAATAACAATAATAACAATAATAATAATTATTATTATTGTTATTATTATTGTTATTGTTATTATTATTATTATTATTATTGTTATTATTATTATTGTTATTATTATTGTTATTGTTATTGTTATTATTATTATTATTATTATTGTTATTATTATTGTTATTGTTATTGTTATTATTATTATTATTATTATTATTATGACATTACAACGTCAATGATATTACTGGCTGAAATTTCCCTTTGCAACACAGTATAACAAAACCTGGCGCATGGCGTCTATTCAGGATAAAATCTAAGCCTCTAAGCAGGTATGCATTCCTACCTTCATCTGAGCGGGGTTGCACTCTGAGCAGGTGAGGAGCACGAACGTCTTGGAGATGCCGCTACGGAACGGCAGACCAGCAGCATAAGCAATGGCTTCGAAAATGTCACTGTTCTTCTCTTCGAAGTACGGCAGGCTCTCAATGGCACCGCTAACTCCACGGAAATCGTTGAAGATCTTTCCGTTGCCAGTGTGGACGTGTGGAAGGTCGTGAACTCCCTCACCGCCGAAGCCTACGACGGCATAACGATTGCGCATCAGTCCCTGGTTCCTCAACTGCTTCTCGAGTTGCTGTAAAGATGCATTGAGAAAAGATTGTAGTAGCAGAAGAGTATAGAAAGGTTTCATAGGCGGATCACCGTAAAGAGTAAGACGTGTAGTCGTGTAAAAGTGCAAGTGTAAAAAGTATCACGTAACTGTAAGACGTGCTGTCCTGAAACATTTCAATAAGATTACGAGCATTTAAGAGGATAGGTGTGAGTCGTGATAATCAAGGCGGATGATTTTACGAAATAAAATTCATTGAAACATTTCCCGAAATACATTGAAGGGTGTAGAATTGTTTGCGATGCTAACCTTGACGACGTTGTTCAGCTGCGATCCAGTATCGCGGTTGCATTCCTGGTTCTCTACGATGAAGACAACATCGCTGCTGCGTGTGTTCCTGCCTCCGTTAACCGTCACCGTCTCTCCCTTGTTGAAGGTTCCAGTCACCCCCTCGCATGTTACTGTCAGAAAAGAAACCAAATAAGTTTACATCGCGAAAGTTATAAGCGTAAATGCGAGCGAGATTAATATAAACAGCCCATGGCGCATAATGTGTGCACCCGTGTGCGCGTGTGTGTATACGCGCGGTTGAGTATATATGTATATTTATATATATATATATATATATATATAGAGAGAGAGAGAGAGAGAGAGAGAGAGAGAGAGAGAGAGAGAGAGAGAGAGAGAGAGAGAGAGAGAGAGAGAGAGAGAGAGAGAGA
>NW_014577931.1:89639-105523 GCF_000485595.1 Priapulus caudatus
GAGAGAGAGAGAGAGAGAGAGAGAGAGAGAGAGAGAGAGAGAGAGAGAGAGAGAGAGAGAGAGAGAGAGAGAGAGAGAGAGAGAGAGAGAGAGAGAGAGAGAGAGAGAGAGAGAGAGAGAGAAAGAGAGGAGCAGGCAGGCAGACAGACAGACAGAGATAGAGAGAGAGGGAAAGAGATGAAGAGAGACGCAATATATGGATGTTCAGCGCGCGTACGCTGTAACTTACCACAGGTGTCTGGCATGGTGATGTCGATACCCTGGCGGCGGCACTCCGAAATGTACGCGTCTGCGATGGAACACATTCCAGTGACGTAGTCGCCCTTCTTGGTGACATCGGTGACGCACATGTCAAAGAATGCTGATGTGTCGACCTGGCTGAAGCAGGCACGGAATGGACTGGACTGCTCTTGGAAGTATGCGGCACACGCCCTGTAGCCCGCGGTGTCAACCTCTACTGGCACAACCTGCAACGCAATCACAGGTATGTGCGATTAAAGGAATACTTCACCGAGATGCAGCTCCTTGTTAATGTGGGTAGTGCGTCCCGTCATTGTACATCACCGATCGTTGTGCGCAGAAGATGTCAAGCATTACTCCTGTCATTATCCTGTTTCCTTTTTTTAAATTGTATAAATATGTATAGCATATGTAAGCATATAAATGTGTGTATTTATGTATATGTGTGTAAGTAGATAAATTATGTCATGTGTTTAACTGTGCGGAAATGCACGAAGCCAAAAAAAATAAGCACACAAGCATCACCGTGTACGACAATATATCACACTACGTGACGCACCGTGGCCATGTTGCTTGATCGACAAGATTCATCGAGGTTCCATGAACTCGTGAACGTATTGACGTCGGTGGTTCTCTGGCGGCTGGCCGTAAGGAAATCGTCGTTCTTCTCGTTGTTGTACGTTCCCCAGAGACCCGCGGTCTTTCCGAAGTACCTGCGCATAAACAGACCATCAGAACATTATAATAGCACGTATATCCACCCGAAAAAGTGCTTGCAGTCACTCTACACCTAAGCCTAATAATAAGGCTAATAATAACAATTATAATAATAACAATAATAATAATAATAATAATAATAACAATTATAATTATAATAATAATAATAACTACTAACTTATGGGACAAGCTATGTTAATACACCATCTACAAACTGTAATAAAGCCTCTTGCACGCCGATTTATAATTCATTCAATACCACATGAAGGGAACAACAAGAGTAGGGAATTGTGATTGCACGTACCATCCGCTCATGTGCAGTGTGCAGATATCGCGTTGCCAGTTGCAGACGATGCTAACACCACGGCGATTGTCGATGCGAACGGTCGGACCCATGCGCCTAACCATCGTGTTGTCGAATTCTATGGGCATCTCCTGGTTCTCGCCATCAACGTTGACCTGATAGTTAAAGATACGCAACATTAACTGGGGTTCCAAGAATTGAGTGTATAGGTTCGTGTGCTGGGCTTAAATATCGTTAACATTGCACTCGTATGCGAATACGATTACGTCAGGAGTGTAAGAATATAGTCTATTATATATAATATAATATATAATATATATTATATATATATATAATATAATATATAATATAATATATTATTACACTCCTGATTACATACACCCAATTCACATTACATTCGTGCTTCGCGAGTTTCTTTAGTTCATCGTCAACAATGTGATAGCTTACTCTGTAGTCCGGAGTGATCTCGATCTGTCTGTTGTCGCTCAGAACAACCATCGATCTCTTGGAGACCTCGCGACCCTGCTTCTGGTAGTTGACGATGACGCTGAAGTTGGCATCGATGAAGTCGTGGGCGAGGACGTAGCTGCACTGTCCGGCGAAGTCGTAGAACGTGTTGTCGAAGGTGACGAAGTGCTGGGAACCGATCAGCATTGCCTGGGCTGCAGCAATAACAAAATAGCGATGAGAAACCGCGCCACTGTGATCACGTGCTATAGGAATGGCTCAAAGAAGTATGAAGGCTCAACTAATGCTTCAGTTTAAATCAGTGATATGTGTCACAGATCGACGGTCTTCTTGAACGCTCACCCTTGAATGGTGGAATCCAGTTGTTGATGTCAAGTGTTGGCTTGTACTTGTAGTAGGTGTCCAGCATGCTGTAGTTGGCAATGTACGGCTCGTATTTCTCGTACTGCGCCTTGATCTGACTGTAGTACGGAAGAGACTCAACATCAACCTGAAAAAAACGAAAAACGTACAGCAACTATTAAATTATATTAAATTATATTCTATTATATATTTCTTTTTATATATTTCCATTGTATTCAACTATTAATTAGCAATAATTGAGCAGAATGCTACATCAGCGAAATGTTGTTGCATTTTTCATCGGTTGATGGATATCTCAGCGTGATTCTTACCTCTGGAATCTCATCTAGGGTCTTCATCTCAAATGGCAGGTATTGCTCGTACTGGATCTCTCCCTGCTCGGGCTCATACACCGTCACGTGGCTGATGTCGGGCCGGATGTACTGGTGAACTAGATCCCTGACGGTGTCCTCTATGACCTTCTGGCCCTGCTCGATACCAACCTGGCTGAACTTCACGGCATTCTCCTTCAGGTTGAGTGTGTCGAGAATCCAAGAGGCCTGTTCATTGGTAGAAAATACGATGTAAGAATACGCACACATAGTAAGCTATAAACATTTTTATGTGGTTCCAAATGCTTTACATCTATAGCTAGCAGGCTAGGCAGCAGTATGTACTCGATAGTCAGCAAACATGATTATTAATTATTTAATTACTTTTAACTATTATGTAGCTATTATTTAACTATTACACCAAAGGCGCGTTGATATTATCGTGTTATATCTTTTACTAATCGTACGGCTACAGGTTTAAACGCCAGTAGCAAAGCACTTACATGATCTTTCATCAGCTGGGTGGTTGGGTGGTTGGCAATGTCGTCGTACATGTTGCCGTACTTGCTGCTGTAGTCGTTGAACATGTCACTGTACCTGTAATAGATATTTTATATGTTGGCTTAAATTTTATATTATAATTATTTCATATTATTTATTGTTATTATCATCATCAGCATCATCAGCGTCATCATCATCATCATCATCATCATCAGCATCATCATAATCATCATCACCATCATCATCATCATCAGTAAATTACATTTATGTATATTAATTACGAATACAATATGAAGGCTACGATTTATCACTTATAGTGCTTTAGGTAACGGAAGGACTGACGGTGCTCCGACAATGTTTGTAAACAAGCAAACAAAAGATCGCCACAGAGTCACAATTATCTTCTTAATTACCTGCTGCCGAAATCAGACATGTACTCCTTGCCATTTCGCATGTGTCCGCTGACCGTATCCTTGATGCTAGAAGCGTGCTGGTAGTATGGGTGGCCTTCTACTTTGTTGTAGAGTGTCATCACAGCGTCTAATGAAACAAGGGGATGCATCGCTATCACAATTACCCACAAAGTAATCGGCGGCATAACAATGAAAAGAGAGACGGTCTGCAATTGTTTAATATTACGTTTAAATAGCTCTATATTAGTCCACTTACTGTTGAGACGTTGTTACGTATTATAAATAGCTTTATATAATGTCCACTTACTGTTGAGACGGTCAATGACGTCGTTGACAAGCTTCTCTGCCCCTGGGTAGTACTTCTGAATGTATGGAGAAGCCTTGTTCATGAGCTGCTCGCCCTTGTTGTACAGCTTATCCATAACCTCAGCACTGTATACCTCAAGCTTCTGGTAGCCCTATATGAATAGCAACAGTGCTCGCCTGTTATTCACCACCGATTCGACCCAAAGAAGTCTTGAGATTAAGCCTGAATCTAGAGTTAGTGCATTGTTATTCTTCACCGATTCAACTCAAAGAAGTCTTGAAATGAAGCCTGAATCTAGAGGTAGGGGCATTGTTGTCAGGTAGCAATAAACGATCGCGTTGTTGTGATTACGCGGGCGTGCGTACCTCGTCGTAGTTCCTGTTGAGCGTAGCCATGTACTCGTCGTACTTCTGCGTAGCCTCGCGTTTCATCATCTCGTACTTGCGCATCATCTGCACGTAGTTCTCGTCGTACGACTGCTGGAACTTGACGGAGTACTCTTGGATCTTACTGTCGAGCTCGCGCATGTAGATGGTGTATTCACGGTTGAGCAAGTACTTGTAGTATTCGTAGTAGTACGCCATGGTTCTCGAATATTCGCTGAAAACATTCATAATAAACATAAGCAATTTTACGTTAAATAAATAAATAAATAAATAAATAAATATATATATATTTATTTATTTATTTATATATAAACTGAGTGCGGTATAAACTGGTTTATGAATGAATACGCATTTCGCCATCTCAATTAAATTATAAAGTTCTTTGCATTGGCTACTATTTTTTGAACCTGCCAATTATCAACAGTGCAGTACAGTACAACACAGTAAGGTACCGTATATTTGTCACATTCCTAGACACTACACTTAAAAAGTGCAAAAACTACGTCAATTTACTATTAAGTTTACCTGAAGATTCTCTCGGCAGCCTCATACACGGACATCGACACCTTGTGGGTATCCCTCATGAAGAACTCGTTGTTGTCGTATAGGGTACTCAGGCTGTCAACATATCGGCTGACATCGTTCGCGAGGCGCGACCACTCTCTCCTGGTCTGAGTGAGGAATGGTTCGGTGGTGCTGTCGATGTGACGCTGGTATTCACTGTAATGGCCTCGCACCTCCCTCTCAACCTGCTGACGAATCGCTTCCCACTCGTTCACAAAGCTTTCCGACACAGACCTCTTAGTGCGCTCCGTCGTTTCCTAAAAAAATAAAAAGTAAGCGTCGTGTTATGTCCAATTCAGTGCAAAACTATCCATTGAATCCCGACTCCCCTACATCTATATTGGAAGATGCTGTCCATTAAGATTTAGTAGAGAAGCTTCACCTTGATGTCACTGTAGGCAGATGGGCGCCAGTAGAGACGAGTGTGCATCAGGTGGCTGTTGTTGAGGCGAGTATTGTAGAGGGCATCCGTGGTGCGGGCGCCGTTGATGCTGTGAGATGCTTCGACATTGAAAGCAGAGCGACTCTCCCATCCACCGTGAACCTCGAACTTCTTGTTGGAGTTGTCTGAGAAACACAGTCCCGCGTGTTAGGTCAGTGCAGTATAGGTGCTCTCTGATAATTTCTTCGTTCTCATAGCATTCGCGGAGTACGTTATAAAAGCCAATGGTTCGTGGCTCGTGTAACACGCGTTTATACGAGATGACTGCATCGTATTAATAATTATCTTGAATAATAATTTCACTTGAGTGTACCTTCATCATCTATGGGTGTGCCCTGATCACGAAGAAGAGAAGAGAAGCGAAGAGAAGCGAAGAGAAGAGAAAAGAAGAGAAGAGAAGAGAAGAGAAGGGAAGAGAAGAGAAGAAAATAGAAGAGAATAGAAGAGTCTGTATTTACCAGGATCGTAGTACACGACCAGATCAAGCTGTTTCTGCGGCTTGTTCTGTAGGTCGAGGGTGGCACGGATGGGTCTACCGTTGTCTGTGCTTCCAGTCACTGAGACAGTGTATTTGTCAAGGTCACCTCTGTACTCGGTGTTGTATTGCCCACTGAACATAGCCGACTTCACCGGGGAGTGCATCTATATTAGCATTAAGAATAAACTAAGTACATTAAACGTAAAATTTGTACAAATTACGTAAAGTAAGAATATTAGCAGCGGGTATCATGTACGTATCTCATTGTGTAGCTCACTATACTAGGGATCCAAAATGGCTCATTAAACTGCATAAATTGATACGTCGGTGCTTTTCGCAAGACACCCATTCTTCCCGTATAGTACAGCGTGTGTGTACGTGTTCGTGTTTGTGTGTAATTCGCGTTGTAATTCCTGTTAGACATACGTACCTCCAGCTCGATGGCCTTGCGGATCTTGTCGATTCTTCCTCTCAGCACAGAGTTGATCGTCTGGCCACGGCGAGTTAGATAGTCGAACCTAGCCGCACCTTCAATGGCACGCGGTGAGTAGGCAACGAATCCTTCAATGTCGGAATCAACCCTCATCACTGGGTGAAGCAGAGATGCAGATAGAGTGTAGTTCTTCACATCTCTCATAGAGACGTCCCTCAGAGTAGTAGCGAATCGGATATTCTGGCTGCTCTCAACAGCATACTCTAGCTCAGCCTTCGTAGACAGGATGATATCAGCCTCGTTGAAGACAAACTCAAACTGGCTGACCACTGCCTGCAAAATACATTATTATCATGCACCATCAGTTATAAATATAGTGTACATACATAATAATAAATGATAATAACTGATATCGAATCAAACTAATATATAACTAGAGCACTCGGAGAGCGCAGACCTCCGCCAGGGCAGCTGAATTCTCTCACTGTGAAAAATGTAATTAATTATCCGGATGACCACCAAAATGTAATCAATTCTAAGTTACCCCATTTCTGACCTATCCTGCAAATTTTATTAATTAATTAATTAATTGATTGGATCCGGATCACCACCAAAATGTAATCAATTCTAAGTTAGCCCATTTCTGACCTATCCTGAAAATTTTATTAATGAATTGGATCCGGATCACCACCAAAATCTAATCAATTCTAAGTTAGCCCATTTCTGACCTATCCTGAAAATAGGTCTTACACAACTAAAAAATAACTTTTTTAGTTAGGTTGTACACAAAGAACGGTGTTACAAACCCACAAACGCACAAACCCACAAACGAACAAACACGCGCCGGTGAAAACATAACCTCCTGCCAACCCCTTGGCAGAGGTAATAAATCATTGATTTTACCCTAAAGTATATTCAGTCTCCAGTTTCACATAATTTCATTTCCATACTACGTTCTTTTTACACATCAACTTAAGTGCGTATATCTGCATACCTTGCGGAGGGCTGGATGTTCGAATGTAACGGTGGCTTGGTGGTGAAGTGCTTTTCCACGGCTGTCATCACGGATGGCAAGAATCGTGCGTGCCTTCTGGCTGTCGGTGCGAAGGGCATCCCAATTGAACTCAACAGCGGTCGTCATCTGACGCTGAGCCTTCTCGTGGTGCAGGTTGAATTCTACAGATCGCACCGGGTGGCTGAAGGCGACCTTGCCATCGTAGATGGCCTTGCTTCGGGTAGACTTGTCATCAAGAACAACTTCGTATCCCATCTGAACGCCACGCTTCCACGAGAAGAGGATCTCGTTGGTGAAGCGAGTTGAAGTCTTGTCCAGCTCGTAGTTAAAGAACATGGTGCGTGAGGGGTATGTTGTCTCGATGCGGAAGCGACGGTTGAGGTCGCTACCACGGCTGCGATCGTACGATACAACCTGAGCTCCGACCTTCTTGTCTGCTTCATTCAGGTTCCAGTTGAATTCGCCAGCGAGTTCGACGTCCTTGTCTCCAACACTGACTGAGTAGGTTACACCGACTGGGAAGGCCTTGGTTCTCAGCTGCACATCTCCGGTAGTGCGGGTGGTGCGGCTATCGCTGTTATCAGTGAACTTCAGCTGAAGATCGTATACCTGCTCTCCATTCATTTCCATCGCGAAGGATGAAGCGTGGTTGTCCGTGTGCTCAAATGGCTTGCATGTGGTCTTGAATGCAAACTGTCTCATGTCGCGGAAAGAGGACGTGGTCTCAACATCAAAGATGTAGACGTCAGTGGTGTAATCGTACAGCACGATTGAGGTGATGTGCTGGTTAGATGGCCACTGGAGTGTTGTTTCCTGAGTGATCTTGTTGGGAGTATACTTGGTCTTTGTCAGCATCTTATAGGACTCATAGCCACGGAAGGGAGTGTTCAAGCTCAGCTGGGCATTGTAGATGTCATCGCTCAGAGCGACGAGGTCGTAAGCGATATCAATAGCCTGACTCTCGCTCCAGGAGAACTTGTGCTTGCTGCTCAGCTTGCGGCTTTCTACGTAGGTATATTCATGCTCGTACTTTACAAAAGGCACTGCGTCGAAGGATGTTTTCAGCTCAGTGTTCAGGGCGTTGGCATGGCTGCAGGAGCGTCCGTAGCTAGAGTATCTACCGGAGGAACAACCACTTGTGGTGTGGGTCATGTCTAGCTTGAAGTTGACAAATGTGTTGGGAGACATCGTGAAACGGTTTTCGGAAACCATCATTACTCTTTGGTTAGTATCGAAAGTGTAAGTTCCGCTGTATTCGATCGTCTGTCCATTATTATATTCTGCTATCAGGCCATATCTGTAACCATTTGGTGAGCGGTCAAGGTTGGTAGTAAGTGACTGCGACTGATAGCCACGGAAAGGAGTCTTGACCTCAACAATGAAGCTTTTTGGGAAGCTATCCATATTGTTGACTGATCCACTGACTTTGATCTTCCTCTGCTGATCCCACTGAAAGGTGAATTCACCAGTGTAGTTGTCCCTACGTTTGCCGAACTCAGTGCTAACCATCAAGTATTCCATATTTGGGATTGGGCTGGTGAATGTGACAGCAATGGATTTGCGTCTGGTGTCATACTGGATGTCAGTGTCCAGCTTGATGGTCTCCCTGTTGTAGATGAGCTTGGCAGTGGACGTGTATTTCTGCTCAGTTAACTCATACATGCTAGTGAAGCGGATATTTTCGAAGCCTCTGAATGGGCTGGAGAAAGAGATGCTGAGGTCCTTGAGGCCTGCAAGTCTGGCAGTGAGAAGCACTCTACCACTGAGGGCGCTGGATGTAAAGGTGACTGTCGCATCATAGTCGAATCCACGGATATTATAATCAATGCCCAGCTGCAGATCTTCAAAGTTGGTGAATGGACTTGTGAACTCGACGTTGAAACGGCGTGCATTTGACTTAATGATCAGGTTGGTGACATCTTGACCATATTTCAGCGTGGTGATGCTGGCGTGTCCATTTTGATCAAAGTCATACGATGAGATGAAAGCGAATTCGGGATAGAACGGAGTCTTGGCATCAATTGAAAATTGCTTGTGCTCCTTGTTGATGAGCGTGAAGCCGAAAATGCCTCTGCCATTGTAGCCGTTGTACGGGTAATCAAACTGGAGGGTGGCCTCGTAGTCGTCTGGTGTGTACTGGACAACGGCCGCCATCTTGTAATTGTTGTACTCTCTGAAAGGTGTGGTGATGGTCAGCTCCGTCTCTAGCTGTGTGCTTGTCAGCTTGATCATGCCACTCATCTCTACTTGCTTCATCTCTGCCCACTTGGCACTAATGGCAGTACTGTACTCGAAGTCTCTCTCAAATCCAAGACCTGCTGTAAACTTAAGGTTCTCGTAGTCTCGGAATGGAGTCATGACGGTGAGTTCAGTCTCCAGGTTAGATGACGTCAGTTTGTAATGACCAATCAGCTTAATCTGCTGGTTACGTTGCCATTGCATGGTGATCATGGCTGTGTAGTCACTTGGAGCATAGACGAATTCTGTGGCCAACCTAGTGTTCTCGTAGTCACGGAATGGAGTGGTGAGGGTCAACTCTGCGTTCAGCTTAGACGATGTCGCTTGGTAACGGCCAGTTAGCTGAATCTGCTGGTTACGTTGCCACTGTGTGGTGATCGTGGCTGTGTAGTCATTTGGAACAAAGCTCAATTCTGTGGCAAATCTAAAGTTCTCGTAGTCACGGAATGGAGTGGCAAGGGTGAACTCGGCATCCAACTTAGTAGAAGAGAGCTGGAAGCGGCCCTGCATCTGTATCTCTTGGTCATTGATCCAATGCACGGTTATACTGCTACTATATTTGTCTCCAGCGATGGTGTAGGAGCTTTCAAAGCCAAGGTTTTCATATCCAGGGAATGGCGTTTTTAGTGAGAGACTGGCTGACTTGCGATCACTCCTGTAGGTGTAAATAATTCAAAATATTATATATAAAAATTGCAGGCTTCAATCACTCATAAATAATAATGCAACCATGAAAAAAAATTTAAATAGATACCAAAATAATGCATTCATCTACCTCACTTAATGAAATTAAAATTAAAAATAATATTGTTAGCAAAATGCTAAAGGTACTGAATCAGATAGCACATACCTGGCCCCCGCAAATTCGCCACTGAGTTCCACCTTCTTGTTACTTTCCCACTTGAAGTTTACGTTCATACTATGGGCTTGGTTACGCAGATAGTAGACGGAATTGAAGCTAAGTGGCTCCCTGGTGATTCCTGTCAGCTGCATATCAAACTCCTTGTGGTATGGCAAATTGATTCTCCACGAAGTCGTGAAATCAATATTTTGGTTTCTACCCGCTTCTACACTGAGAGTGATGATGTGTTTCTCATTCTTCACTTCGTAGCGGCTGTCCCAGCTGAGTTCCTCAAAGTTGGTGAAGGGGCTTGTCCACTGCAGAGTCAGTTGCTTTTGCGTTCTTGGAGTTGCTCTGACGGCCGCACCAAACGTAATCTTTTTGTTTGTAGCCCACTGGAAGCTGAAATCTCCTGCGTAGTCTTGGTTGCGGATTTCATAACTAGTAATAAGAGTCAGATCATCGTAATACCTGAATGGACTAGTGAAGTGCAATGTGATCTCCTGGTTGGAAAGCGATCCGGTAAACACAACCTTTTTCGTGGGAGCCCATTGAACCATTGTTCTGATAGTGGACGGGTCTTGACTAGCCTCTAGGGTTAGGGACTCAAATCCTCGGAATGGGCTTGTGAACCCGAGTTCTAGCTGTTGGTATTGGTTCAAGTGTCCAGTCACGGTGACCTTGTCTCTGCTGTTCCACTGGAAGGAGACTAATCCATTGTAGTTACCACGCTCTGCTTCTACAAAGTTGGAGTTAAACATCAGTGTCTCAAAGTTCTCAAATGGACTGCTAAACGTCACTGTCACCTTCTTCTTGTATGCATTCAGGAGTCTTGCACTGAACTCAATCTTCTTTCTTGGTGCCCAATCAAAGCTGAATGTACCGGTCATGTCACTGTTGCCTTGGTTTCTGAATGAGGTCATCATTTCCAATGACTCGTATCCAGAGTACGGGCTCTTGATGCTTGCCTCCAAAGTAATATAGTTATTCTGTATGTTCTGGAATCGGCCATTAAGTTCAGTCTTCTGGTCATTCCAAACATAGTATACAGTGCCTCTAGTACCTTCTCTGGAGTTTGTGCTGTATGCCCATCCGAGTTCGTATTCCTGCTTGCCTCCATAATATGACCCCGGCTTGTTATTACTGAACTTGACTGAGAACTCTCCATCGACTATAGGAGTATAGGCAAAGTGGTTGGTAATTGTGTATTTTGGAGTCTCGGGCAATTGCATGTTGAAAACAACATCGTACTTCAATGCATCGGCGGTATACTTCAGGTCAGTGGCACTGGAGCCATACATAGTACTTGTAGTACGAAGGACTGATGTGATGAGAGAATTGTAGCTATCACCATTATTGCTGTATTCGAGAGTTAGAGAGTGCCTGTTTCTTGGGTGGGTCAACATGAGTTGGCTGTTGAGAGTTGTAGAGTCCGATTCATGACGTAGAGTCAATACAATCTCCTCGAAGTTTTTGAAAGGACTTGTGAATTTGACCATCGAGTTGAAGTTCAGGTTGTTGCCATGCATCTGGTAGCTCACAGTCTCCTCGATTGCAATCTTTTGATCATCCATTCTGAGATAAGCCTTGCTGGTAGATTTACCGTTTGCCCATTCGTGCTTTCCATACAACTCAATGTTTTTCAACGGGTTCATTGAGGTGACCTTTAACTCCAGATTGTCTACAGAAGGATAAACAGCTGCGACTTCAAGGCTCATCTTGTCCCTGCTGTTGTACTGGAGCTCGTAGTTGCTTGTCCACCGTGCGTTGTTGTTATCGTGGTGGCCGTTAAATGCGATCATTTCAAGACCACGGAAGGGGCTTGTGAAGACAGCAGTAGTCTCCATGAGGTTTCCACGCGTTGGCAGGAATTTGAAAGATCCATCAAAGTTCACCTTTTCCCTCGGACTCCACTGTACATCAAAGTGCACCATCTTTGCCTTGTTCTCGTCTCTAGACGTGTACTTTGTGCTGAGCTCTTCGAAGTTCGTGAAGGGACTAGTAAAGCGTGCAGTAGCATCATAGCTTCCATCACCCAGGCGCTTGCTGGTTGTATCGAAAGTCAGCCTGTCCCGACGCGTCCATTGAGCATCAAGATGAACGGAATGTTCCAGGTTCTCATATCCGTAAGTGTACGTGCTGCTCAGATTCTCAAAGTTCCTGAAGGGGCTAGTGAATCGGCCACTAAGGTTAACCTTGGTTGCTCCATTCCTCGTGTAGTATCCGGGGCTGGTCATCTTACCATTGACGTTCAAAGCAACCTTCTGAGTAGGAGCCCACGCGAAACCGCCAATGCATCTGAACTGGGTGTTATCGTTGAAGTGGGAAGCATTCAGGGACCAGTTCTCGTAGTCACGGAATGGAGTTGTGAAGCCTACTGAAGCCTGGAGTTCATTGACAGCACGAGAAACCCTGCTACTGAAGCTAGCTCCGGCCGCAATCCTCTTGCCACGCGCCCATTCGAATTCAGCATTCGATGATAGTTGACCATTCATCAGCTCTCCAGAGAAGTCGGTGTTGAAAGCAGATCTGATTGTGCGCCCTGGGTAGGACATCTCTAATTCCGCCCTGTAGCTGTTATCTGTGTTGGCCATGCTGGTTTCAATGCGGAGGGCCTGTGACTGATCACGGTCAGCATCCCACTTCAGATCGAAGGATCCAGTTGCTTGAGAGTAGCTGAGAGCTCCCCGTGTGTCCAGTGTGATGTGACGGGAGTTTCTCCTGTATGGGTCATTCAGCGTGATGTCAAACGTCAGAGCCTTCTGGACGCCAGTACTGAGGTCCCCGGATGCAGCAACACGGATGCGTGGGAACACGAGGTTACCGCTGACTCCATGAACGTCTCCGGCCTTCTTCTGGTATTCGCCATTAACAGTGTATCGCTCGTTTCCGTATTGGTAGACAGCATTGGTTGAGTAATGCGTGCCGTCTCCGTTCAGGCTTCCACTTACTTGAACTGGCTGATAACCTGGAATGCTAATCTCTGTGCTTGCCTCGTGTCTGAGCATACGACCACTTCCTCTATTGCTGTAGTTGTTGCGAATGTTAACCTGCTTGTCTGGGCTGGTGTGAGCAATAGTCTCCGTTGTGTATTGACCAAGGGCTGTTTCCTCTACACTCTGCATCAACCGCATGTGGTTATCTGGGTACAGTACCTGTGCGGAAGAACAAGAAGATATCAGTAATAACAACACTAATAATTATTTCCACTCTATATAATGCATAAATTTGCACATAAAATCACACACTGCTATGTGTTCATACGTAATAAATTAAAAAGACTCGCTTTACAGTTGAATTCAAGCAGTGGAGTCTCTCATCACAACATTCGTTGAGCAGATAGACTCTCTGTTACCTGGATATCTCCACTGAGCTTGGTCAGCCTGGTGTTCTCGTTCTTCAGGTTGATGATGGTCTGGACCTGTTTGCCTGGAGCATAGCGTGCAGTCATCAGGTTGCTCAGAACGCGGGGGTTGTTGGTGTGGTCAATGTTGGCCTCCCAGTCGATGCTGTACCGTGGCCACAACACGTGGATCTTACCCGTCAGCCTGCAAATATTATAACACAATACCTGTTAACTTGCTGATATTATAACACAATACCTGTTAACCTGCCAATATTATAACACAACACCTGTTACCCTGCTAATATGATAACACAACACCGGATAACCTGCCAATATGATAACACAACACCTGTTAACCTGCTGATATTACAACACATCACCTGTAACCCCGCTATTATTACAACATATCAAATCAATGCTCAACTAATAAAGATGATTGAAATCATTATTCATTTCGCATACTGAATATTTCCGTATAATTTAGCAGCATTCACACATATATTCGCATTAGAAGACCACAAACAGGAGCTTACTGTTGGTCAGTCATCTTTCCAGCTCGGTTGTAGATCTGAGTAATCTTCAGCATGTCTCTATCGCTGCGAGAATACTTGCCAAAGTTGAACTCAAGGCTGTTCTCAACATGACCAGTTGTCTTTTGGATCTCCCAGCTAAAATATAAAGATGTTTACAGTTGTGCGTAGGTTTCCAATTAAATTTTAACACAATTACTATAGGTATATTCGGTCTAGTGATCGTGGGTTATTTGAGCATTCGCTTATTTCCCAGAACTTCTTCGACATACACACACCTCACCCATTAGTGCCTCTACAATTGTTACCTGAAGTGGCTGTTGAGAGCTGGATACTGAGTGAATGTAATGTCGTTAGCAATATCCATCTTCAGAAGGCTCGATGTGCTCATGTCACGTGCTTTGCTGTTCCATGCAACCTACAGTAAAAAATAACATTTATTAACAGGTTAATTAAGACTTGTTTATTCCACTAGTCCTTTTAAAGCAATGTCGTGTCGAGATGTAATTTCGCATCCGTTGTTGCTACTTACGTTGTACTGTGGATTGTCGAGCAGAGTGTAGTCAATGCTTGCACGAGACGCATATGTGGTGTCCAACAGCGTAGTCAAACTTTCCAGATGGGTCTTCAACAATGGCGATGCAAAGTCGATGGCAGCAGTGTACTGGCGGCTACCACGCGGTCCAATGTCTCCTATATGAACACAGCCGGTGATTAGTGTTAGTAACTGATTCGATCAATAGCAAACAAACATGGAGAAGAGAAGTTCACACTTAAAATGTAAACGTGAATAATACCCAGACTAATATTATGACACATGAAGTCATCAAAGATTCCCTACAGAACACACTTACCCTTCAGAATGACTGGTTCGCTGAAGGCGTTCAATAGGCTCAGGTCGACCGTGACTCCATTCTTCTCCTTCAGCAGGACAGATCCCTGAAGGTTGACGGGCTCCACGCCGCTCATGGTGACGGTCAGGCTGGGCGTGTAGCGCATCGAGTATGGCTGCTCATCTACCTCAAGGCTAGCGGCGACTCCGTAGCGGCTGCGCTCATCGATGGTCACGTCACCGTTCAGAGTCTTCATCGCGTACGTCCACTGGTAGTTACCTGAAAACGACGATCACGGTCTCATATATTACGCAAGAACGCAAAACGTTATTGCTCACATTGGCTAAATATTTAAGTCTTTATTGCCCACGCAGTAAAATATAGTTGGCTAAATATTTATGTCTTTTATTTGCGTAAATATACTGAAATTAATTTGGGTATTGGCCTCGCATTGAAATGCATTTGTATTATAGAGAGCGAGATGCGTTGCTGCACATTTTCATACGGTTAACCTCGTGGCGACTGGGTCGGTCGGCTTACCGTTGGCTGACATTTTCTTGTAGGGAGTGCGCAGATTGAAGGTGAGGCTCTTCTCTGGCTGGTTGACGATCAGGTCCGTAGTCCACTCGCGGTTGATCTGCGACTGTGGAGTGTCGAAAGCCAAACGCGCGTTGTAGACCCTCTGCGTCACTCCACTCACGCGAACCTTCTTCACGTTGAAGCGAGTCTCGAACTCGTACCCGGTCATGCTGTTGTCTCTCTTCGTCAGGTAGACGGCGGCGTTTGCGGGGCCACGGAAGGGCAGAGCTGGTGTGTTTGGCATGACTGATGGCTGGGGATAGGCGATCTCTCCGCAGAGCTGTACTCCGAACCACTTGGCGAACTTGTCGCTGGTGCATTTGACAGCATCGATGCGGTTGGCATCCAGTCCTCGCTGTGGACGCTCCTGGTGCTTGTGCAGCACGAAGAACTTGGACCTAAACGATGTATACATACATATATATATATATATATATATATATATATATATATATGTATGTGATGTGTGTGTGTGTGTGTGTGTGTGTGTGTGTGTGTGTGTGTGTGTGTGTGTGTCGTCGTACGTACGTACGTTAGTACGTACGTACGTCGTGTGTCGTCGTGTCGTAGTACGT